>NC_087069.1:47650281-47759040 GCF_963678635.1 Symsagittifera roscoffensis | reverse complement strand
AATTCTAATTTCAATGCTAGAAAAACCACCAAGCAATTCTAATTTCAATGCTAGAAAAAACCAGACAAACGGATTTTTTTCTTTATATCTCGAAATCCAGTCAACCCGAAGCTACCACAAAGAAATTATGACCAAGAACTTCTGTTTGTTAATTTTATTGGGTTTTTTATCAATGCTGGAAATTGTGGAGAATCTTGTCCAAAAAAATTCAGCAATCAAGAATAGAGTTCTGTAGAATTTGATTGACAACCAAAACTAAAAGACGACCTCAAAAAGACGACCTCCAGAATTAATCATCTCTCAAAAGAGATTTTCACATACACAACTCAGAAAGCCGAACAAGGCAGAGAGACAAAAAATTGAAAAATATTTTTGTTTACCACTCATTGAAAGGAAAGATAATAATGATTTGATAATAAAATGGATCAATAAAATGCTCCAAAACAGGAGGATGCCAGTCTGCAAAAAAATAAGGGAAGGCAGAACAGCAAGGCCAGCCAGCTAAAGAGAGAAGAAGGAAAAAGAAAAACAAGAAGCTCTTCAAAAAAAGTGAAAAACACAAGAACCAACGCATTACTAGAATTACCACGAAACGGAAAAAATTATCCTCAAATCAAAAACAGCTAGGAAGAACATAAAACTATGATCACTAATCGAGGCTGATAAAATACCTGGGAGCAAACATTAAAGTTGGATACAGAAGGGACCACCATGGCAAAACATATGAAAGGAGAACCAGGACACAGCGAGATTAGCTACATGAAAGTAGTGTCAATTTTGACAATCACATAAAACTAGGAATTTGCAAACAATGAAACAAGATAACTAAATTCGATCCAGTCAAGTCAATTGATTCGATACAATAAACAACAATCCAGGATGACCAAAAATACTAGTCATACAATTTCCATATATGAAAAATGGTAGTCATACACTTTCCATACAATTCCATACGTACAGAAAATTGCATGAAAGGTCTATGATAAGTATTTTTCATATATGGAAATTGTATGACTTAGCATTTTTCCATAAACCAAAAATTTTATTTTTTACATTTTAATTTCTCAAAAATTTTTTGGTTGTGTTCGTAACCGAACACAAATGACATAAAACTTGATTACTCAAACGTAGTAACCAAAGGTTTGGCCGTTCTCGCATTAAAAATGCATTGGAAACATCATTTTCGGTCTATGGAGGTCAACCCGGGATGAGCAAGCAAAAGAAACGAGCTTTAAGCCTATCGAAACCGAATTATACCTGTCACGCTGTAGTTAGAAGTCTGGAGGAAGCACCACAGTTGTTGATAGCGATCGACAACCCAAACGAGGTGTCCACAATGTCAAACGGGGAACCACGATGTCTCAGGGAACCACGACAGTAGAAGACACCCCAATATACAGTCAAAAACTACAAAAAGTCCTGGGTTATCGCTTCATAACCGCAGCATCATTTCTCACACATAGGACACCACGTGAACTTGAAAGACAAACGCCTGGTCATATATGAATGGAAGGTTATCCCAAGCCAATCAAGAGACACGGTAATGGGACAGCGTACAACTGGCACGCCCGGGGACAGAAGCCATATTGGACGCACTTACACAGGTCGGTAGTGACAAACTGCCAAAACAGCAAAAAAACTGAAAGCAAAGTAAAGCAAGCGACAGGAAAATTATCGATCCAGAAAAAAATTTCGACAAGCTAAAATGATAAAATGATTCCGGGCGTTACAATTAGATTTTACGGAACCTATGACAGGTGAACTTAACAAAGATTCATACAAGTTGGAGGCAAATAAAAGAGTCTCTAACTAACGAAGGCTAATGCCAATACTACCACAATCGTGGACTTGGCAACAAAATTTGAGCAAAGATTCACTATGAACAATGGGGTACCAAGAAAATCTAAGCAGCCAGAATTAACATTTTGCGCTTCTAAATTATGTATATACTGCGACGCCAACCACAAAAAAAAATTCACAGCAGTAGACAATCACAGAGCAAAAGAATTGGTAGAATGTCTCATCAAAATATTAAATAGTAGACTAAAGGTAAAGAAAACAGATCACGGAATAAAAACTACAAGTTGGCATTGGATGTGACCGAACTAATCATAACACAACTCGGATTAAAACAACACGCCGGAACAAAACTATCGCCCTTTGAAATACATTTGGCTATATTTGAAAATTCAACTTTAACAGAACAGTTGACAAACAGTAATAAAGCTCGCATTAGTTGAAACAATGTAAAATATCATTAATTTAAAATTAGAAAAACCTAGTGAGATCACTGCAGATTTCAGAACAATTTCATGATCATCAGTGCTGATCAAAGGTCGAGATAACCATCGGATACAGGGCATTGAGCGGTAATCGTTCGGAGAATACCATTGTAAGCAGAAAGATTCGAAAATTAAATTTTTAAAAGCCCAGAAAAAATATAGAGGAAAATTACCACACAAAAACGTAAGAAAAAAAAACAAACATTGTGGCAAACAAGGCAGTGAAAAAATCACAAAAAGCAAAACTCCAATGAAATTATAACAAAAACCTAGGAAAAATGGAGGAAAAAATCTAGCTCGCACACCACGCGCCGTCTAGGTCGTTATATATGGAAACAACGCAGAAAACTGAAAATAGTTTTTTTTTGCTTTCATACCGAACCAAAATATTAACAAGAATTGTGGATACAGCAGGTTATGCGACTCAATTGCCTACAAATCAGCATGGCATATAAATCTACAAAATTTAGACATCAAAAATTCAGAGGCGCGGACTCACCCACGAGTTTTTTTCTCGAGTTTTAGAGAAACCGAATATAAAGATCCAATATAATAAATTATTGCTCATAAAACTCCAGCGCGGGAGTTTTTCGTACCTGTTTCAGTTTTTTTATCTGATTTGGTTTTTTTCCTGTTCGTTTTATGAGATTGCAAAAACCCAACTGCATAAAATATTTCACAATCTGGCTTTACGAAGGTTTACCCGGGTTGACAAAAAATATTAACATATATGAACAAAATGCTCATCATTCTATATCATACATAAACGAAATAGTAGGAAAATAGCCTGATAAACATTTTTTCATACTATAATTCCAATTGAAAAGCTATCGAAGCCATAACAAACAGATTTTTCAAACTGCTTCCAAGCAGTTTTTTGGCGACTGAAACTTAACTCAAATACTTCTTAAAAAAGTTTCAACATTTTCGAAGGTTTGAGTAGTCTTATTATGTGTAATATTAGAGTGTCCACTGCTTTTGTTTTTGATAATGTAAATCTAAAATAGACTCTGGACCTTGAATATATACCATTAAAAAAACAATGCAAGCACAATTGAAATCGCTTACGCCGTAAAACTTTTTGCTTCCTTGGTTTTAACTGTTCTAAAAGTTTTGTCAACTTCAAAATTTTCTCCTTGTTAACTCAAAGTTTTGTACAACTCAAAAGTAAAAAAAGCTGAATGACTGTCAAACTGTAAAAAAAGTACTGTAAAACTTTGTTTCTGATTTTCGAGAATTTTCATGATCACATGAAGACCAAGCTTTGACTTTCGGCATGGCTAGTAGCTAATGATTTTTTGGAATTAATTAACAAGCTTTTTTGCCCTATTTTTAATCAAAAAGATTTTATGAAACCAGCAAAAGCAATTTTTTGTACGACGAAAATCTATGACAAACGTTTTTTCAAAACTGAAAACACAAAAAAGTTAGCTTTGAATTTTTTTGTACCATCCGAAACGGTTCTAAAATTTTTTTTCATAAAAAACTGGCAAGTACCACGCAGATAAACTGCAATTGGTGATTTTAGCCAGGTAAATTAATTTTAATTTTTTTATATAGAAGCCTATACCAAAAACATAACTTTTGTGGTTGAAAAAGGCCTGTTTCTTTTTAAATGTAATGGAAATAAGTTGTGTTTACAAAAACAACCATTGTTTATGATTTTTGGATTGTTTGGTTGAAAAACGCACCCTGAACTACGTTATATACAAAAAAAATCAAATTCATGAAACCATGAACATTATATGATAAGCTTTTTTCCGACCAAAACTAAAAACATTTTTTTCACAATAATGTGATGTCAACCAGTGAAAATCGCTAATAAACTCATTTGAAATCGTGCAAAAAAGTTACAATTGTTTCTTGAGTTTTCTATTGTTCTATACAAAATTGCTTATCGTACAATTTCATGCATGAAATTTTTTTTATAAGCATTTTCTTTAAAAAAACCAAATTCATATTTTAACATTCAAAACGTCTTCTATGCTTCAGAAATTTTTTAAACTCTTTTAAAAATGCCTCAACGCATTTTTAATTGATATGTGGTTCTTTTTTTTGTTGAAAAATTCTTATCAAACACTTTTCATCTATCGAAATTATTTGCTAAGCTTTTTGTTCGACTAAGACTCAAATCCTTTTTTTGAGAGTCAAACTGCTCTATCTTTGAAAACTTGATTAGGCTCATTTGAAAGCGTATGAAAATTTTTCTCATTGATGTGCTGTTATTTTATTTTTTTTGTCGAAAATAAGCTTTTCCTACAATTTTCATATATGGAAATTATGTGAAGAGCAATTTTTCGATTAAAACTAAAACCATATTTTGACTGTCAAATTGCTCTCTGTCACGGAAAATTTTCATTAGGTTAGTTTGAAATTATATGTTGAACTTTTTAAATTGATATGCTGTTATTTTATTTTTTTGTCGAAAATAAGCTTGTCCTACAATTTTCATTTATGGAAATTTTAAGAAGAGCAATTTTTCGATTAAATTTAAAGCCATATTTTTGACTGTCAAACTGCTCTCTGTCATTGGAAATCTTCATTAGGTTAGTTTGAAATTATATGATGAACTTTTTAAATTGATATGCTGTTATTTTATTTTTTTGTCGAAAATAAGCTTGTCCTACAATTTTCATTTATGGAAATTTTAAGAAGAGCAATTTTTCGATTAAAACTAAAGCCATATTTTTGACTGTCAAACTGCTCTCTGTCATTGGAAATCTTCATTAGGTTAGTTTGAAATTATATGATGAACTTTTTAAATTAATGTGCTGTGATTTTATTTTTTTTTGTAGAAAAATGCTTGTCATACAGTTTTCATATGTAGAATTTATAAGATAAGCTTTTTCTCGACTGAAGCTATATTCAGTTTTCGAGAGTCAAATTGCTCTCTGTTACTGAAATGGTCTCTAAGCTCATTTAAATTTACACGAACACATTTTTAAAAAAAAATTTGAAGAAAAAAATTCCTTTTACAAAATGCCTATCACAGTTTTCATGGATGAAATTTTTTTGATAAAATTTTTTTTCATTCAAAATTGTTCATCACTTTTTAAATGAACAGAAAGCTTTACAAGATTCAATTTGACTAAAAATGTGTGTTGAAAATCTTCAAAACAGTTTTTAAAATTCTGTATTGAAAATTGTCTGACAAGCTTTTTTCCATAGACGCCATATATGAAATTGTATGATTAGGGTAAACAATTTTTTTTTTATATTTGAAAAATTTTATTCGACCAACCTTGATTCGTTTTTTCTTTTATTTGGTATCCGAGGTCCACAACATCTCCTTGACAGGCTTGAAAAATTAAAACTTTTGGTTTTCCCGCCCAACTTTCGTTCATAAATTTCTTGACAATCTTGCTGACTTTCAATTCCAACGCAGAATCTTTCTTGTGGTCTTTGCCAAAGACCACTCCATCGTTTCCATGCGAAGATATAACCACTACTAAGCTCTGGTAGTTTTCCTTTTTAGCAACATCGTCCAGAACATCATCCATTTCCTTGAAAGTCAAGTCATCAGTTGTTGCTGGCAACTGAAACTTATCATCCGTTGCTTTTTGTCCGCCGCTCGTCTTTGGAACCTTTGGAACGTAAAACTCGTAATTCATACATTCAAAAAGGTTTTTTAAACATTCTTTGTCTTTTTCGGCTCCGTCTCTTTTTGATAGATAGTTCGTGTCGTCGAATGTAACGTTGTTTATCATAACAAACAAACCGGGACACTCTCGATCGAGGCGATAAATTATTTCTTTACCCTCGAAGAGTGCAATCAGCTGAAAAAAGCAACATGTTCTTTTAACCGGTTCTTTCAACCGCAAAAACCGTCATTTTTTTTTATTTTTGTCTCTTTCCCGTTAAATCGCCTAGGGGCGGATTAAAGGGGGGGGGGGGGGGGGAGGATTGGGCTTGCCTTTTCCTGGAGGGATTTGATCAAACCAGGTTTTACCAAAATTTGGCCAAACCAGGGTTTATAGTACTTGGGAAGATTTCGGAAAATCAATTTGGTCGACCTAAAAATAAAGGACAACAAAATTTTCGAAGTTTTTTTGAAAATCCGCCCCCTAGATCCCCCCGCGAAATCGCTACAACTATATACTAGAGGCAAAAATAAATATCGAAGGAACAATTTTTTAGCTATTGATCGTAATGGCATTTTCAACCGTTTGATAATTATCACAACTTCAAAACTCACCTACCTCGCTTTTGACACCAACTTTTTTCTCGTTTCTGACACCAACATTTTCCATGCTTTCAGTTGTCTCGGAAGGCTCGGTAGATTCGTCAGCAGTTGATATATGTGGAGGCAAATCGGTTTGGATAAGTTCGCCACTGTTTTCATCGCGAACATATGTTGGGATTGTAGTTTCTTGTACTTCCTTCGGCGACTCCAGGTCATCGCCTTTACTTTTGACTTTCAAAAATGTTGTCACTCGATTGATCAAATTACCGTCCGAGCTACTCACTTCTTCTGTTTTCTACAAATTAAAACTGGAAATAAAAACAATACACTGGTTTTCCACTGGTTTTAAAATTGGAACTAAAGACAATACACATGGGCTTTGAGGTAAAAAAAAGCATCAGAATCAGTTTTTTTTAAATGCAGGGGATAATCAAATTCATAAACATAAAAGTATCGAGCATTTTACTTGCAGGGCTTAGCAAGTTTAATTTATATTAAGCGCTGGGGTGAAGGATGTTAACATGGTCGATTTTCTATTTGGGGGGGGATGTTATGTTAACTTGATCGGGTCATTAGAATGATTTTGCTTGGAGGAGTGAAACATAAAGAGGAGGCTTGTAAAGGGAAAGAGCTTTCCTTGTCTGTGATTTGATCCCCTAACTACACCTAAGACCCTACGTTATGATCGGTCAAAATAATATAGCAGCAGTCCATAGCTACTCATGCTGGTTATTGGTTCAAGTTTTTTTTTACAAAAACCGCTTTTTCTAATGAAAACTTTTAAAAAAATTGCATGTTCTACTTTTCTTTCTGATACAGAAAGCAAAGAATAGGCATTGTTTTAGAAGTATAAATGTACCTGTTGATCGTTCATGATGATCAATGACTACCTCTTTTTTTTAATCGTGTGATAAACTAGATCGTATAATACACTGTATCTAGTTTTCTCTGTTTTTATCAGAAGTGCGCACAGCAATTTAATTAACTGAAAAACAAGTGGCCACAGAGTAAAAAACACAAACAAGTTGAGAGTAAGTTGTTTCTGGTATATGATAACAAACACAAATAAAACTGCTTCACATTGTTATTTTATATTTTAATGAAGCTTAAAGTCAAACCAAACGTTTAGTGATTGCACTGTCGACAGACTTGTATTCAGATATGGTAAAAGCAAAATGACGACATTTGTTTTTTTATCATGAAAAAATCTTTGTCCGTTTTTTTCCAAAACACGTTTCAGCAGCAATTTTTACAGGACCACTAAATCGAGAATAACAAACAAGTCATGTTATGTGTTTTACTGGATTAAGCGGCTATTTGATAGTTTTTTTTTCATAACTGCATAGTCAAAATAAGAAAAGGTATATCTTGTGGAGACGTAGATAACAAATAGCATGAACACATTCTACAGAAACAACTAACAACGTTTTGTTTTGCTTTCGCGTTTGAAAATCTACACGAGCGATTTGGTCACGGTATGTTTTGACCATCTAGACCAGAGTTGGCTGTATTTCAACTTTGTTAACTAGATAAATATTTCCAAAAACATGCAAAAAAAATGATAAAGAATACCCGGAATTTGGAGCAAAGCTTACTATTTTTTCTTTTTGATGACAAGTTTTTTTTTTCTAATTTACTTCTGATAACTGTAAGAAATCAACTTCGGTCGAACGATCACGTATTTTAACCAAACTCTTGACGTTTTTTATTGTAGCATTAGTTACGGAACAAAAACAAAACTGCTTATACGACACAGAAAAATTCTCCTAAAAGTTTTCCTAATTCAGCTATTTTCATCAACTCAAATTCTCGTGGGATAAAACGTCACTTCTTAGTTCGAATGCGTAATTGTTATTATTTCGTAATAATGGATAATTGTGAATGGCCAGAAAAACTTCAAAATCATACTATTGTCAATTAAGGAAAAAATGATTTTTTAACACCTCCATACTGTCCTAAAGATGAAAAAAATTGTATGAAAATAGCATTACTACCTTTTTTCCCATTAGTCGAGCTGTATGACCACCGTTTTTTGCAACAAAGAAATTACGACTACCATTTTTACATAAACAGAATTGTTTCACTAAAAATTTTCGGATAGATTAAAAAAATTTTATTTGTGTGTTATATATTTTTGTTTTGCCCTGGAATACAAAAACAAAGCTTTTCTCAGATGAGAAATCTGATAGGTTAAACAGCAGCAAAGTCACACATTACACAAAGTATTGATATTCGCCAATTAAGTTAATTTGTTCAATTTTCCAATTTTATATGAAGAAAAACAATAAAAAATAAAAAACAACAATGAAAATTTTTTTATTATTTATTTGGTTCAAGCAAAGAACCGCAGTAATTTTCTTCGAATATATCTCAAAACAAATTTGCAGTATTTTGAAGCTATTGCATGAATGGATACAATGGTAACTGTATGAGAGGATTGCAGAACCGGAAAAACTTATTGAATGCAGAACCGTAAAAAGTTATTGAATTGCAGAACCGTAAACACGACTGAATTGCAGAACCGTAATAACTTGAAAACAAAGTCAATTCTAGTTAGAATGGCTGAAAACGTTTAAGTTATTGACACAATACGCGCTGTAGTAACCAAAGCCAACAAAAAAGCAATTAAAATTGTTCAAAAAATTTCAACAATCGGTTTTGGTTGCAATTTTAACTGTGTACTCAAACACACGTTTTTCAAAATAAAAAAACTGTTCGAAGTTTTTTTTTGTCCACAACGATGTATTGTTAGTTCGGAAATTATTTGTGGCTATTATAGGAAACAGAAGAAATTTTCGGCTCAATGATGACAGTTATGTGAAGCGCCAAGGATAAGAAACGGCAAAAATGTCACGAAGCAAATAATTTGCCTAACCAAAAGCCTATTCTTTTTACAGAAGTGGTCGAGGCTAAACCAAAAACTCTTGCTTATGAAATGTTGTATGACGTCTGCATTAATTACTTTTTTTGCTTTGGCTTGTTTCTTATACTAATTCAAAGTTTGCTATCAAGATTTTCTTCTGCTGCGTTTTTACTCCTCTCATCGGGAACAGATAACAATTTATCATTTCATGGCTCTCACTTGGATTTTTAGCATTATAAATTTTTGGCAAAAAATCATTAGCATTCTACGTGTCATTGTTAATGAAGTAGTGCGCATCGACCGGCCCGCATAGATGTTTTGCTCCTTGTCGCATCCAGTTTCGCGCGTGAATATTCAATTATGAATTTAATATTATGCACAAAGATATTATGAAATTAAAACCAGTCAAACTGAAATTGAGAAAAAATAACTTCAATCTATTAATCATTGATTAAGATCTCTCTTTTTGAAATATAATTCTAATCGATTATAACACCTTTGAATTTGTAAATAATTTCGGTAAAGAAAGTCGGTACATATAACATATATTAATCCATTTATTATTTTGATAAGTTGTGTTCAATCGATTATATCCCACGTTCTAATTAAAAAGTTTACAAAAAATCTGTTAGAATCAATTAAAATCTCTTTTATTTGTCTAATTTATTTTTGACTTTGCATCTGAATTGCTGAGATTTTTTATTCTTGTAGATTTTGGTATATGTGAAAATGAGTAACTGTGTTGAATTTCAAAACCTTTTTATTCATAATCCAAATTTATAACGTTCTAATTTTTGATAGTTTTTCTCCGCTAGAGTTGTTTCATGATGCACATTTTAAGTTTTTTATCCAACCAACAAACTAACGCAGGAACTGCTAGGGGTCAAAGGTGGAACGAAGAGGTTGTTCACATGGCACCAGGCTTCGTTAGTTTAACAAAAAACAAGGTCAAAAGCAATAGTTACCAGTGCATGAAACTATGGAAAGACGGCAAGTTCTGCCGACAGAAGGGGCACATTGGATGAGGTAATTTCTACACCTTCCGCCAGCAGATAAAGCACATCTGTGTACCACATCCTTGTCATGGATCTGGAAAAAATGCCGTCCATTATCACAGCAGATAGGGCACATTTCATCGTCTGCTGTCGTTTGTGGTTCATTCATATCTATCAAATTTTCTGATTTTCTGATATTCAGTAGTTCAGTTAATTACTCAGACTGCATGCTAAAATTTAGAATCATATTTCAATTTAGAAAAAAATTGTTCTCAAAATGTCAATTGAAGAATCTAGGCATTTTAAACACATTCGTTGAAAAAACTGTACAGATTATATATTTTTTGAATGTGATGATAGAAACGAAAGTTTTCAGGCCCTTTTCACTGATAATTGGGCAGGCAATGATCCCACTGGCAAAAATCAACACGACCCACGATGGTGTTGCAAGAGAATGTCCATCTCTTCCTTATTCGCCAACTTTTCCTTAGTTGTTGGCTTAAAATACAAAAATATCAAAAGTTAGCATGAGAAGTTAAACCGATTTTTTGGGATGAATTAAGCATTCCAGTATACGGGATGACAAAACCCATTTCTTGGGATCAATTGAGTCTTTCAGTATATGCGATTAAACTGGGTGCAGTTTTTGGGATACGGAAGTAAGTAATTCAGTACCTGAGATGAAACTCGGCCAGAACTATTTACGTAAATTTTTTCTGGCAAGGTGATTATCTAAGGCTTTGTCGTGCGCCTTCAGAATTCTCCAGATCTCCTCCAGATCTTCTAATTCCTGCGGCGGTATCTTGTCTTTAATGGTATAA
Source organism: Symsagittifera roscoffensis (assembly GCF_963678635.1). Taxonomy (NCBI): domain Eukaryota; kingdom Metazoa; phylum Xenacoelomorpha; order Acoela; family Convolutidae; genus Symsagittifera; species Symsagittifera roscoffensis. Next base: position 47,747,896 of record NC_087069.1, on the reverse strand, counting down.
AATTACCTTTCTCTATTTTCATTTATTTCGACAAAAATGTATCATTTTAATTTTTGATACTAACTACACATGAACCATCAGCTCATTCAGAGCGAACATCGAAAAAGCAGGGTAGCAGCTGCTGAGGGGCTTTTCGTTTTTCCGCTCATGTCGAAAAGCTTTGGCTGCCGTCAACAGGTGTCCACGATGGATGAAATTGACACCCAGAGCCAAAGGGCTCTGAATGCGTTTCAACCATGTGTATTATGCCAGCTGGCATAACGGGGGCCTGGCACTCCGTCAGAACAACCTGAAGACACCCTCCAGCATCACAGCGAGGGTCATCCCTGGGAAACATTGGTTTCCAACAGATAGATTGCTGCATCAATTAAAATGTTTTGCAGCCTTGAAGAAAAAAAGAACTAAATGGAACATATTTCTAAATTTCGTTGAAAAAAATGTGCACCAAACTTTGTTTATCCTTTCACTAAACTGTACATCACAGATGTACCGGAAAAGCCTGTTGAAATGGTGTTGTTGCACCAGCCTGCGATAACAGCAGTTAGATTGACTCCTTCGTCGGTACTTCTGTCTTCTCCAACCTCCTTTTATGTATGTGTCCCAACGACACCTCCCTAACTGCTTTTGGAACAGAGATTTTTGTGGCGACCGACAAGGAAGCATCAGCTTCAATGATATTCCAGAACATTGGGGGCATTGATCGGAACAAAGTTTGAACGTCAGCTGGCTTAATTGATTGTATATTTTTCCAGGATTGAACAAAAACATAAGGTTAAACTTATTTGAAAACTGGAGTCTTACTAGGAGTCTAATTGCTCTACAAACTGATTACCTTTTCCTTTAAGATGTACCATCTAGCTCTGAGTTCCTCTGGGTATTCCTTCAAAAATTCGTCAATGAAATTGTCCCCATACATTCGGCTGTCAAACTGGCAACTATCCGCAGGCACTGTTATTTGGCTTTCAAACCCTAGGATGGATTTAGCCGATGGCACTAACAAGGCTCCTTAATGGCCAATAAACCATTCTGACTGGATCCAGTTGACTAGATCAATCGTAGGTACGCACTGTATTAGACTTGAGGCAGCCTTGATCTGGCAAAATACCCAAAAAAGATTATCTAAAATTAATTATAACGACTTTGAACTAATTTTAGTTTCAGATGCTTACTTGCGAAAGACTCTCTCTTAGTTTGCCTTAGTCTATTGGAGGTAACAAGTCAATATGACTGGCAATTGTGCTGCAAGAGCTGCTTCAAACCACGGCAAAACTCTGCAGTTTTTCCGCAAGAGCTTTTGGTTTCTGTATCCGCACCAGAAGAGATAGTTGATCTGTCCTCAGATCTGATTCAACCAGACTATGGAGTGGCGAAATGGATCCTGGTAGAGGAAAGGGCGAAACGAACTCTGACGCGAGAGAAAGTGGATCTGGCCTAATTTTTCGAATGTGGTGATAGAAAGTTTTCAGGGCCTTTTGACTGATAATTGGGCAGACAATGATCCCACTGGCAAGACTCAACACGACCCACGATGGTATTGGAAGAGGCTGTCCATCTCTTCCTTATTCGCCAATTTTTCCTTAGTTGTTGGCTTAAAATACAAAAATATAAAAAGTTAGCATGAGCAGTTAAACTGAGTTTTTGGATGAATTAAGCATTCCAGTATACGGGATGACAAAACCCATTTCTTGGGATCAGTTGAGTATTTCAGTATATGCGATTAAACTGGGTGCAGTTTTTGGGATACGGAAGTAAGTAATTCAGTACTTGAGATGAAATTCGGCCAGAACTAATTACGTAATATTTTCTGGCAAGGTGATTATCTAAGGCTTTGTCGTGCGCCTTCAGAATTCTCCAGATCTCCTCCAGATCTTCTAATTACTGCGGCGGTATCTTGTCTTTAATGGTATAAAATTACCTTTCTCTATTTTCATTTTTTTCGACAAAACTGTATCATTTTAATCTTTGATACTAACTACACATGCACGATAAGCTCATTCAGAGCGAACATCGGAAAAGCAGGGTAGCAGCTGCTGAGGGGCTCTTCCTTTTTCCGCTCATGTCGAAAAGCTTTGGCAGCCGTCAACAGGTGTCCACGATGGATGAAATTGACACCCAGAGCCACTGGCTCTGAATGCGTTTCAACCATGTGTATCATGCCAGCTGGCATAACGGGGGCCTGGCACTCCGTCAGAACAACCTGAAGACACCCTCCGGCATCACAGCGAGGGTCATCCCTGGGAAACATTGGTTTCCAACAGAGAGATTGCTGCATCAATTAAAATGTTTTGCAGCCTTGAAGAAAAAAAGAACTAAATGGAACATATTTCTAAATTTCGTTGAAAAAAATGTGCACCAAACTTTGTTTATCCTTTCACTAAACTGTACATCACAGATGTACCGGAAAAGCCTGTTGAAATGGTGTTGTTGCACCAGCCTGCGATAACAGCAGTTAGATTGACTCCTTCGTCGGTACTTCTGTCTTCTCCAACCTCCTTTATGTATGTGTCCCAACGACACTTCCTTAACTGCTTTTGGAACAGAGATTTTTGTGGCGACCGACAAGGAAGCATCAGCTTCAATGATGTTCCAGAACATTGGGGGCATTGATCGGAACAAAGTTTGAACGTCAGCTGGCTTAATTGATTGTATATTTTTCCAGGATTGAACAAAAACATAAGGTTAAACTTATTTGAAAACTGGAGTCTTACTAGGAGTCTAATTGCTCTACAAACTGATTACCTTTTCCTTTAAGATGTACCATCTAGCTCTGAGTTCCTCTGGGTATTCCTTCAAAAATTCGTCAATGAAATTGTCCCCATACATTTGGCTGTCAAACTGGCAACTATCCGCAGGCACTGTTATTTGGCTTTCAAACCCTAGGATGGATTTAGCCGATGGCACTAACAAGGCTCGTTAATGGCCAATAAACCATTCTGACTGGATCCAGTTGACTAGATCAATCGTAGGTACGCACTGTATTAGACTTGAGGCAGCCTTGATCTGGCGAAATACCCAAAAAAGATGATCGAAAATTAATTATAACGACTTTGAACTAATTTTAGTTTCAGATGCTTACTTGCGAAAGACTCTCTCTTAGTTTGCCATAGTCTATTGGAGGTAACAAGTCAATATGACTGGCAATTGTGCTGCAAGAGCTGCTTCAAACCACGGCAAAACTCTGCAGTTTTTCCGCAAGAGCTTTTGGTTTCTGTATCCGCACCAGAAGAGATAGTTGATCTGTCCTCAGATCTGATTCAACCAGACTATGGAGTGGCGAAATGGATCCTGGTAGAGGAAAGGGCGAAACGAACTCTGACGCGAGAGAAAGTGGATCTGGCCTAATTTTTCGAATGTGGTGATAGAAAGTTTTCAGGGCCTTTTGACTGATAATTGGGCAGACAATGATCCCACTGGCAAGACTCAACACGACCCACGATGGTATCGGAAGAGACTGTCCATCTCTTCCTTATTCGCCAACTTTTCCTTAGTTGTTGGCTTAAAATACAAAAATATAAAAAGTTAGCATGAGCAGTTAAACTGAGTTTTTGGGATGAATTAAGCATTCCAGTATACGGGATGACAAAACCCATTTCTTGGGAACCGTTGAGTATTTCAGTATATGCGATTAAACTGGGTGCAGTTTTTGGGATACGGAAGTAAGTAATTCAGTACTTGAGATGAAATTCGGCCAGAACTAATTACGTAATATTTTCTGGCAAGGTGATTATCTAAGGCTTTGTCGTGCGCCTTCAGAATTCTCCAGATCTCCTCCAGATCTTCTAATTCCTGCGGCGGTATCTTGTCTTTAATGGTATAAAATTACCTTTCTCTTTTTTCATTTTTTTCGACAAAAATGTATCATTTTAATCTTTGATACTAACTACACATGCACGATAAGCTCATTCAGAGCGAACATCGGAAAAGCAGGGTAGCAGCTGCTGAGGGGCTCTTCGTTTTTCCGCTTATGTCGAAAAGCTTTGGCAGCCGTCAACAGGTGTCCACGATGGATGAAATTGACACCCAGAGCCACTGGCTCTGAATGCGTTTCAACCATGTGTATCATGCCAGCTGGCATAACGGGGGCCTGGCACTCCGTCAGAACAACCTGAAGACACCCTCTGGCATCACAGCGAGGGTCATCCCTGGGAAACATTGGTTTCCAACAGAGAGATTGCTGCATCAATTAAAATGTTTTGCAGCCTTGAAGAAAAAAAGAACTAAATGGAACATATTTCTAAATTTCGTTGAAAAAAATGTGCACCAAACTTTGTTTAACCTTTCACTAATCTGTACATCACAGATGTACCGGAAAAGCCAGTTGAAATGGTGTTGTTGCACCAGCTTGCGATAACAGCTGTTAAATTGACTCCTTCGTCGGTACTTCTGTCTTCTCCAACCTCCTTTTATGTATGTGTCCCAACGACACGTCCTTAACTGCTTTTGGGACAGAGAATTTCGTCGCAACCGACAAGGAAGCATCAGCTTCAATGATGTTCCAGAACATTGGGGGCATTGATCGGAACAAAGTTTGAACGTCAGCTGGCTTAATTGATTGTATTTTTTTCCAGGATTGAACAAAATTATAAGGTTAAACTTATTTGAAAACTGGAGTCTTACTAGGAGTCTAATTGCTCTACAAACTGATTACCTTTTCCTTTAAGATGTACCATCTAGCTCTGAGTTCTTCGGGGTATTCCTTCAAAATTTCGTCAATGAAATTGTCCCCATACATTCGGCTGTCAAACTGGCAACTATCCGCAGGCACTGTTATTTGGCTTTCAAACCCTAGGATGGATTTAGCCGATGGCACTAACAAGGCTCCTTAATGGCCAATAAACCATTCTGACTGGATCCAGTTGACTAGATCAATCGTAGGTACGCACTGTATTAGACTTGAGGCAGCCTTGATCTGGCAAAAAACCCAAAAAAGATGATCGGAAATTAATTATAACGACTTTGAACTAATTTTAGTTTGAGATGCTTACTTTCGAAAGTCTCTCTCTTAGTTTGCCATAGTCTATTGGAGGTAACAAGTCAATATGACTGGCAATCGTGCTGCAAGAGCTGCTTCAAACGACGGCAAAACTCTGCAGTTTTTCCGCAAGAGCTTTTGGTTTCTGTATCCGCACCAGAAGAGATAGTTGATCTGTCCTCAGATCTGATTCAACCAGACTACGTAGTGGCGAAATGGAGCCTGGTAGAGGAAAGGGCGAAACGAGCTCTGACACGAGAGAAAGTTGATCTGGCCTAATTTTTCGAATGTGGTGATAGAAAGTTTTCAGGCCCTTTGACTGATAATTGGGCAGCCAATGAATCCACTGGCAAGACTCAACACGACCCACGATGGTGTTGGAAGAGACTGTTCATCTTTTCCTTATTCGCCAACTTTTCCTTAGTTGTTGGCTTATAATACAAAAATATCAAAAGTTAGCATGAGCAGTTAAACTGAGTTTTTTGGGATGAATTAAGCATTCCAGTATACGGGATGACAAAAGCCATTTCTTGGGATCAATTAAGTATTTCAGTATATGCGATTAAACTGGGTGCAGTTTTTGGGATACGGAAGTAAGTAATTCAGTACTTGAGATGAAATTCGGCCAGAACTATTTACGTAAATTTTTCTGGCAAGGTGATTATCTAAGGCTTTGTCGTGCGCCTTCAGAATTCTCCAGACCTCCTCCAGTTCTTCCAATTCCTGCGGCGGTATCTTGTCTTTAATGGTATAAAATAACCTTTCTCTATTTTCATTTATTTGGACAATAATGTATCATTTTAATCTTTGATACTAACTACACATGCACCATAAGCTCATTCAGAGCGAACATCGGAAAAGCAGGGTAGCAGCTGCTGAGGGGCTCTTCGTTTTTCCGCTCATGTCGAAAAGCTTTGGCAGCCGTCAACAGGTGTCCGGGATGGATGAAATTGGCACCCAGAGCCACTGGCTCTGAATGCGTTTCAACCATGTGTATCATGCCAGCTGGCATAACGGGGGCCTGGCACTCCGTCAGAACAACCTGAAGACACCCTCCAGCATCACAGCGAGGGTCATCCCTGTGAAACATTGCTTTCAAACAGAGAGATTGCTCCATCAAATAAAATGTTTTGCAGCCTTTTAGAAAAAAAGAACTAAATGGAACATATTTTTAAATTTCGTTGAAAAAATTGTGCACCAAACTTTGTTTAACATTTCACTAAACTGTACATCACAGATGTACCGGAAAAGCCTGTTGAAATGGTGTTTTTGCACCAGCCTGCGATAACAGCAGTTAGATTGACTCCTTCGTCGGTACTTCTGTCTTCTCCAACCTCCTTTTATGTATGTGTCCCCACGACACGTCCTTAATTGCTTTTGGGACAGAGAATTTTGTGGCGACCGACAAGGAAGCATCAGCTTCAATGATGTTCCAGAACATTGGGGGCATTGATCGGAACAAGGTTTGAACGTCAGCTGGCTTAATTGATTGTATATTTTTCCAGGATTGAACAAAAATTTAAGGTTAAACTTATTTGAAAACTGGAGTCTTATTAGGAGTCTAATTGCTCTACAAACTGATTACCTTTTCCTTTAAGATGTACCATCTAGCTCTGAGTTCCTCGGGGTATTCCTTCAAAATTTCGTCAATGAAATTGTCCCCATACATTCGGCTGTCAAACTGGCAACTATCCGCAGGCACTGTTATTTGGCTTTCAAACCCTAGGATGGATTTAGCCGATGGCACTAACAAGGCTCCTTAATGGCCAATAAACCATTCTGACTGGATCCAGTTGACTAGATCAGTCGTAGGTACGCACTGTATTAGACTTGAGGCAGCCTTGATCTGGCAAAATACCCAAAAAGATTATCGAAATTTAATTATAACGACTTTGAACTAATTTTAGTTTCAGATGCTTTCTTGCGAAAGTCTCTCTCTTAGTTTGCCATTGTCTATTGGAGGTAACAGGTCAATATGACTGGCAATCATGCTGCAAGAGCTGCTTCAAACCAGAGAAGCTTTTGTTTTCTGCATCCGCACCAGAAGAGATAGTTGATCTGTCCTCAGATCTGATTCAACCAGACTATGGAGTGGCGAAATGGAGCCTGGTAGAGGAAAGGGCGAAACGAACACTGACACGAGAGAAAATGGATCTGGCCTCAGAGACAGTCCATTCGGTACCTCGGGAAGTGGTATCATACTTATTGGCGCAGCTGGCGCACCGATTAGCAACTGGCCGGTGACTTCCGAGTCATGTCCATTGAAAGTACTTGTCACTTCGTTGCCAACAGTACTTGGTGCAGTGCCCTTGGAGATTTCGCCGTCATTCAGTAAAATATAGGGCTAAAACAGTGATGTTGATTTAAATGCAGACTAGTGGGAGGACAATTATACTTGCAGTCTAGTGGGTGGACAATTATATCAAATAAATACGGCGTTTTGTTACATACAATTGAAATGTTCAAAACGGGTTCCTCAACCTCCAGCTCCATTTTGCACAAAATCGTCGCCAAATGTTCCTGCTTGTACCCGACCGTCGCATCTGGCTCGCTTGGTTCCTGATTGCACCAGTAAGTCGTCACCTGATGCCCATTTCTGCGCAGCTCATGTTTGTTCCAGGAGATCGTCTTATCGTCTTGATGGTCGTGGTCGTCTTCCTGCTAGTTCCAAACAAAATTTTTACGGTAGTCCGTCTCGTCGTCTGGCTCTTCGTCGCTGTCGTGATAAAAACTTTATTTTCAACTTAACTACTGTCAACTGTCAACTACCTCCTCTCTCAAATTTAAATCAATCGTTCTTTTTACTCTGTATCATTTACTCATTTTATTGCTCACAATGATCTTCTCAGTGCAAATTAGCAACCTTATGTTCTCGGTAGAATTTTTGCCTGTTCTAGTACAAATACATCACAGAGAACCAACTTGGAGAAAAGCGAATGATCGAGTAAGTGGTTCAGTATGTGGGAATGAGAAACCCCGACACTCCTGATTCTAGATATAAGGCTCAACCAGTCAATTATTTCCTCTTTCCTTGGGAGGAAGCAGGATCAACTGGAAAACCTATCACAATAAATGAAGATGAGACAGTCGGGCCTCCAGCAGCACAACAACACCAGTGATGGAGTATGGACTAGCACTGCTTTCTATAGAGAACTTCCAGAACTCTCGACAGCTCTTTGATTTAATGTTTTTGTGGTTTGTTCTTTGATATTTACTTGTTGTTTGATATTTACTTCGTTCTTTGTAATTAACTAATTTCTTCAATTTCATTTTATTTATGAGAATAGATGAGAAGTTCAGGGTAAATTATTGAAAAACAATTGAAAAACAACCTAAATTAGCACTCCAATTTTGCACACATGTTAAAGAACTTGATTAATTAACACTAGAAAAATTGTAAACAAGTAAAAAATACCTGGTGATTTTTTGTTTCTTGTCAGAATAGCTCAAACACTTTTGGCACTTTGTGGAAAAAATTGAATAGTTTTTTGCGTTTTGTAGGAAAAAGTGAAAGACATTTCACCAATTGTCCAAAAAATTGAAACATTTTTCGCATTTTGTCGAAAAAACTGAAAGTCGTTTCTTTTTTTTTTCAAACAAAAAATTGAAAGAATTTTCTCATTTTGTCACGTGAAACACTTTTCTTTTCTTGTCAGCAAAATTGAAATAGTTTTTTGTGTTTTGTAGGAAAAATGAAAGACATTTCACAAATTGTCCAAAAAATTGAAACACTTTTCGCATTTTGTCGAAAAAACTGAAAATCTTTTTTTTCCAAACAAAAAATTGAAAGAACAAAAAAACGTGGGTTTTGTCACGTGAAACACTTTTTTTATCTTGTCAGCAAAATTGATTCATGTTTTCCATTTTGTCGAAAAAAGTGACACAATTTCGCATCTTGTCAAAAAATTGGTTACATTTTCGCACATTGTTAAAAAAACTGAAACCTTTTTCGCAGCTTATTGAAAAACAGAAGAAAAAATTACATCGTCTTTACAAATTTGAAGAGATTTTTGCAAAGTTCTTAATAACGGTAAAAACATTTTCGTTTGGAAATTTCGTAAGCACATAAAAGAAAATTGATGGATTATTAAAAGTTTTTAATTTTTTCATTGAAAGATTGTCATGATCACTACTTGCAAATCCATAACCATCAATAAAGCAGTCTTATATCAAATAAGATGTTTTTAATACGACAAATACTTTTCTTGAAAACGAAAAATATATTTTTTTTAAAATTAATATTCACTAAAAACATTAACCTACTAAATGGAAAAGAAGAACTGACAGTTGTGTTATCTGTAATGCTGCATTTTGCATCCATTTAAAGAATAATTAAATATGTAAGTAAAAAGTCATACATTCTGTAGATAATACACACACACACAAAAAAAACGAATTGATTCCCCGCATCAATATTTTGAGTTAAACAATCAAAACGTGTAATTTTTCACCAAATTTTCAGTCTTTTTCAGGCAAATTTTAGATTTTTTAATTTTACGTGCAAAAAAGTGCACAATGTTCTGAAGGCTTCTTAAGTCGATAAAAGCAATCCAAAATATCTACTTGACGGAAAGATGTTTATCTGAAAGAAAGGGCTTTTATAGGCAAAAAGGTAACATAGGCTTTGCCTCAAAACGTGGGTTTTTGAAAATTTCGCATTAATATCGGTAGAAGCCACCCTAGTCGATCAAGGAGGGTTATCTTGCAAGATCTTCCAAGATGGAGAATATCTTTCAAGAAAGATCTTGCAAGAAGCAGGTTATCTTGCAAGAATCTTGCAAGATTCTTGCAAAATCTTGTAAGCTAACAAACTATGAAAATTTTTACAAAACCTTATTCTATGCGCCAGAAAAAAACTATTGAAATTGATGTTCACAAAGAAATCTGAGCTCATATTTGCATTAAAAAATTAGATTAAACACGTTTTAAAAATGGCAGAAATATACAGATTTTTCATTTTTTGTACTAAGTAAAAACTTTCAGGTTGTCGTTATAATTTATGCATTTCAAATTACGATTTTCTAAAACATCATTAAGCGGCCAAACTGTGCATTTTGTGAAATGTAGGCGAATTCAGCAACAGACAAAAAATCAGATTTGTTCCGGGATCTGCAAAATTTCTATTTTCTTTGATCTTTTCTGCTGTTTTGTTTCCACGGACAAATAGCTAAAACACTGTATTGCCCAAAATTGCTCCAAAAAGGCAACTTTGCGGAATCCGCAACAAAATTTGTGGAATCCGGAACAATTTTGTGGAATCCATAAGCAAATAATTAAATATGTGTTCAGTAAAATTAAGCTGTCGCGGCGGCATCCGCAACTGTAAGCGGAATCCGCGAAGTGTAAGCGGGGTCCGCAAGTTGTAAGCGGAGTCCTCAAAATGTAAATGGAATTCGCATAATTTAATGGAATCTACTTACTTTTGCGGAACCCGGGACATCTACTTATATTTGTTCGTTGCCTTGCTCTATGACTTGTCTCTGGAATCCAGGCACATACAGACACAAAATTGTGCGCCTATCCAGTGCACAGTTTGGCCTCGTAATAAAATTCTTTGACTTAATTGGAGTTTTTCAGCTGGTTTTGCGACTGTAGCAGTTAAGATTTATTTTTTTGGTTGTTTTTGTAAAAATTTTGATGATATGACTCAATTAGCCAGAGATATCTTGAATATTGTGTTGACATAAATCCGATAAATATTTATATTCATCTCAATATGCGCTAAATTACTTCCTTCCTGCACAAAAACTATACGTTGTCTTCTTGTGTAAAAGTTGATTTCTTTCCACAAAAAATCATATCTTTAAAGATTAATTCACATCTTGCGTGAAATATCTTTAAAGGAGGTTATCTTGCAAGAATATTTCAAGATCTTTTAAAGAGATGCATGCTCTTTGAAAGAATCTTGCAAGATAACCTTCTTTGATCAACTAGGGTAGTAAGATAAGATAAATGCGGACAACAATAACATTGGAAGTAATCGTTAGCTTTGTTTCGAGTCTTCTGATTTATTGAATTTACGTATCCATTACGATGCGAAAAAAGTTCATTCGAACGGAAGTATGTATCGGGGGATCTCTGCAGTCAGAGGTTTCACCTAGTAAACAAAACAAAAGTCCTGTGTTCTTTTTGTAAGAGTCAGTTTAACGATAGTCTAAAGCTATTAATTCACTATTGGTTAATAGTTTAAGCCATTTGCTTAAAGGCAATGCTTACAAAAGAGCTTTTTGTTTCCAAATTGCACTTATTATTTTGTTTAATGTATAGAGCAAAGAACAGGATAGCTTTGATTTTTGAAAAGGTACATGCTGTTTGTTCATGATTGCGGATTGCCTATTTTTTCAACCAGAAGGAAGGTTAAACCATTTTTTTGTTTTCAAGCTGTGTTTCAAGCTGGGGGGGGGGCTACAGTAAAGTTGCGGGTGAGGGTAGTCAAGGTGGCTTAGATGGGTGTGTCGTTGGGATGGGGGGGGGGGGGGAGGGCGAGTTGAGGGTAGGTGCAAAAATATGGTTCTAAAATGTTTAACCAGGTGTCTATTCGTTAAGTTTGAGACAGAAAAAAAAACAAAGTAAACTTAATAATTGGGAAAAAATACACTGAGCTGTCAATAGTCTTCCATTTAACGATAAACAACTAAAAATTAACAAAATAAGCAAGCAAGTTGAGCCGACTACGTAAGAAAACTCTGCCCGCACTGGAATTTTATGGATACTAACAGATTATAATCGGTTAAAATCAATTATTACGGATCACAAAAAAATTTTCAAATTTTCTAACAGGTTGCACTGTTTTCAAAAGTTTACAGTTGGTTTTTGCTTAACACGCGTTTTCTTAGAAAATTGCAAAATTGAGACTTATTTTGGCTGCAAAAATTGCTAACTGTTTTTCTTTTCAAATTTTTTCATTTGCAGTTTATATTACATTTTTTTAAATTATCAAGTTTTGTTGACATTTTATTTGACCCTCCTTTAAATAATTTACTTTTTTTTCCATTCAGCCCAATTTGGTAGCTTCCTTTTCAAACAAATTCCATCCCCAGGGGGACTGTTTACTGAAAACACAACGCCCAAACCGGTGGGAGGAGTGGTTGCTATAGGAGACTTGGTCTGAAAGTGGGGACGGTTTTCGAGCGACGGGATGTTGGGGATGGGGGTTTCTACACAGGGATGAACATGTTCCATTTTGCCGTACACTCCAAAAAAAGTTGTCATTTCACTATTACAAAAATCAATCGAATTTCATGAATTTAATGAACACAAAATCATTGATTATGAGTTAGGACCGAGTTGGTTAACTCATAGAGTAATTTCGGATAGGGTACACCGTCTGCTCGTCACGCTATCTTATTTTCGGCCGGATAGATTCGTGCAACTTCTTAGTCTAATACCGATCCTAATCTTACTCTTATACTATCTAGTCTCAGGTTGTTTAACTAGTCTCTGCTAGGCTCAATAGATCTAGGGTATACTGGTTTATTGCGGCTGCTGAAGTGCTCGGGAGAGTCCAACTAATTTCTAAGTTAAATTCAAATCTCTCTGGTGCTGAAATTACAAGTAACTTCAGCACTTACAAATAAGTGGGTTGTTAGTTAGATGGATCATGATTGGTTAATATTAAATACTTTACATTGGTAAAATATCTAAATTATCCAATCATAAAATGTAGTCTAGATCAGGTTCCACCCATCCGGGTTTTACAGAGTTTTTTAGAATAGTTCTTCTGCAATTCGAAGGATGGATGATGGACGTTGGTGTTTGGCGAACATCATATTTCTTCTGTTTCCTCTTTGTTAAAGAAGTTCCAGGAAGCTGGAGTTAGAGACATAAGACGTTGTGTCTTCTAGTGACAACGACTAAGTCTTTGCAACAAACTCAAATCTGATTTCAGAATGGTTTGCTATGTCAGGTTTTTCTGTTCTGCGTGGAGAACTTCTTTTGTGTCTGATCTAATTTGGGAATGGCGTGGAGATTGTGCGTGGAGGGGATGCCTGGTTACTCGGATCTGTACGTATACTTGAACATCGAGGTGGTCATTGGTCTAGTTCAATGAAGTCCTTTTCTGCGAAGTCAAGTCGTACTCTAAATCCTTTGAGTTGTGATTGTGAGTGGCATATCGATTGTGGTTGGCCATTCTCTCTCGAGTGTAGTGGGGTCGTTTTGTCTTTAGATGTTCGTCCTTGGTGTTGTATTCTGATCTATGTATTGCATAATGTAATTTACATTTTATAAAACATTTATTAGTTTAATATTTTTTAATTATGATTTTAGTTAGTTGTTTTCACAAAAGCTTTTTGTTTTAGTTCGGTTATTTTGAAGAGTTACTCACACTTGAGTAGCTCTTATTAAAAATAGAGGTGTGGTCACAAAGCGTGGATGTAGCGCGGTGGGTTAGGCCGGCTATAGAGCATGCTCAGGACGTCCTTCCTGGTGGGTTAGGCCAGGAGTGGGAGTATGATTTCATGCGGTTTTTGTGAGGGGTCCTGTTATGTGACAACGTTTTATGTTGGGTTTGTTGTGGTTTTTCTTATGTCTTGTTGGTTATGTCCTTTTTCCAAAAAGCAAATTGTTCGTGGTATGGGTTTGTCTTTCGACTTTTTTGTGTTTTATTATTTCTTTCTTAGACTTTATAATAGTCTTCAAAAGAATGAATTATCCAGTTTTAAACAGGGTTAATCCGGTTTGGGTACCGTTGGTTTCCTTTTCTTAGTCATGCTGTTATTCTATGATTTGTGGTATTTAGTAAGCTGCGTTGGTTAGTTTTGTTTAGTATATGATTCCTTTCCAACCGGGTTAAAGGAAGGTTTGAAACATGTTATTATATGTTAGAGTTGTTGAGTGTGAAAACTTGAAACTGAAATTCATTATTTTAAACAATTCTTCGTGGGCGAGCTGTGCGAGTGTGGATAGAATTTCTGTGCGAATGAATGAAAATATCAAAAGGTTAGTACTGCATTTGCATTTTATTAATTTACTGCATAGAATTTGGAAATTTACTGCTAGTTATGGGGGAATTTTAAGTTACAAATTTTCATCATAATTAGATTTACTGCTTGTGGGGAAAATTTTAGAAATGAATTTACTGCATTGGTATTAAATTTATAAATTTATAAGTGTAAGAGATTAATAGAATTGTTGAAATCTGTTTGATGAAATTTGCGATCTTTATTTGTTTTTTGTGGTTTTTGTAGGTGATCGTCGGATGAAGGCTAAAAATCTAAGGAAAACATGGATAAAGTATGGTGAGTTTTTTAATATTTTAATTAGTTAGTAATATTCATTTAATTCATACTTACCTGTTAGTCGTCGGGGAAAAAACCGTGGGGGAAGATGTCGTGAATTAGTTCTGAAGTTGTTAGTAGTTTAGCTAAGATGCGGATGATATTTTTAGTCTGAAGCAGTGGCCAAAGCAATTGAAGTGCCTTAATAGTGGTTAGTTCTTCAGTGCCAACTGCAAACTCATAAGGTGTGTTTTGGATTAGATTATATAATTTGTGATTGAATTTAGTGTTGTGGATGAATTCTAAAATTGGGCTTTCTATAGGTTGTACAAACTCGTGCGGGATAAGGAAGGGTCGGGATTCTTCGGCGTTGAAGGTCTTGGTGATGGGACAGAAGATGTACATTTGGGTTATGGGATCATAATTGCGAAGAATACCATGAAGGTTAGTATCTTTAATACAATATGTGAAATTTAGGAAAAATGGTGAAGTGTATTTGGAATTAATGAATTGAAAACGATGGTGTGGTTGTCTAGAGGGTGTGTGTAGGTCAAAGTGATTTTGGATGAAGCGATAATAACTATATGTGTGGGTTTGTTTAGTGCGCAACATAATATCGTGTGAGCAGTGTAAATCTCTTTCGTGTGGTGCAAGGAAATGAAAGGTTAGTGAAAATATTTGGAAGCGTTCTTTAAAGCTTTCGTATGCTTGTGTGTCTGTTAGTGCTTCTGAAATAATGTGATCAAACTTGCGGTCGAAGATGTTTAGTGTAAATATATATGGTGTCTTGATGAAAAATTTCTCGGTAATTTGTGGATTAGCGAAGCGATCGTCGTCTAAGAATTGATCTTGGTTAGCTCTGATGATGTTGTGATCATAGTATTCGAGTGTATATTCGTTAGCTCTAGGTGCAGTGTGTGTTTTTAGTGATTTTTTATATCCAACGTAAGTAAATTGTCTAGCGGTTAGTGGTGTAGTGAGTCGATATAGCATGTCCGTATTTCGCTCTATATCGATGTGAGTGTTAGATAAAGGTAAGCAAAGAGGGTTAGTAAAATGATAATATGAGGTCCAAGAGAGAGTGGGCATTAAAACGTATTCATCTACAAAGTTGCGTGTTTCGTTAGTGTCGTGGGGGGTGTTTAAGGTGTATTGTGGGAATGTGGGTAAGGTGATGGCTAAAAATTCTTTTGTGTTAGTATGCTTGGGGTGGTTGATGTATTCACGGGCTGTTCCTGGTTTTGCTGGGAAAGGATGGTTGGGGAACTTTCTTTTAAAAGTGCGGTAAGCTCTATTAGTGTTGAGTGAAGATTCAGTTGATGTGGATGATGGTGCTAATGATTCAGTATAATTTGAAGAGGGTGTAGGGGTAGGGGGATTGGATGAATTTATAGTGGAGGAGATTTGGTTTATGGTTGGGGTATTAAGGTGGTAGGGTTGTTGTTGGAGGGTAATAAAATTATCTAGCTCTGGGGAGATTCGGGGGGTGTCTGGAGAATGAGATGATTGGTCAGAATGAAGTGAGGAGTAGGTTGGGGTAACTTGGGAAGCATAAGAGGGTGTGGAAGTGATTGGGTCAGGGTTATTGGATAATATGGGTTGAAAAGGGGGTTGAGAAAAATTAGAAGAGTTATGAAAATTATTGGATGGGGATGGTTCTGAGTCGGCAAATTCATCGGGGGTTTCAATATTCGGGTTATTGAGTTGTGAGATGGAATATAAAACTGAGATGTGTGAATTAGTGTCGGAATTCATGCCTGATGTTACATTACTAGATGGAAAATCGGGTGGCGGAAAAGCAAAAAGTGGTATTATTGGGATTGGAGAGGTAAGATTGGTTGGGTGGGAATTTGATCGGTGTAGTGATCCAAGTTGGCGGCTCATCGTGGGCTAAAAAAATGATTATTTTGAGACTGAAAAGCGGTGGTATGGGGTTGTTCAATAATTTGTTCATAAGTATTATCATCTTGTGACTGGTGTGTCATTATATGTTGGATGGGACTTTGTGATGTGGTGAGTCGAAAATTTGGATTATGTGTGATGGCTAAATTTCGAAAATTTCGTGGGACTAGGGATAGTGGATGGTTATTTGGTAGGGGTGGTAATTGTGGTGCCGTTGGCGTTATGTCTACATTGTTATGTTCTTCGTCGTATGTATTTTGTCGTGTTGCTATTTTTGTGTTATATTCTTTTATTTGTGCGTCTAAAAGAATTTTGTTTATAGATGTAGAAAAGATTCCAAAAAATCCTGCAAAGAGTATGCGTGCTACGCTTGCTTGTCTGTTTACTTGTGTGTGTATAGCACATGTGTTGTAGATTCCTTTTAAAAGTGAGAAAAGAAATCCAATAAAGTTAAACATTGCGTATAAAATAGTCAATTTTTCTAAGATGTAGTAGGGCTATCCTAGAAAATTGAGGATCTCATTTTTGAGTGTAACAAAGCTAAAAATGTTAATTGGTGATATATCTTGGGGACGGTATTTTTCACCGTTTAGATATATATAATCTTTAATGTCTTTAAAATATCCGCTATAGTCTTGCGTGTAGATATCGGCAAATCCTGCGGTTTCTGCAAGCTTGCGTAAATTTTGGTCTATTGATTGTCTTTGTATAGTGTCCATTTGTGTTAATAATTCTTGGAATTGTTGTGTTCTAATGTGATGTTGAATATCTGATTTTGAATAGATTCCTATTGATTGTAAGTCTATATTTGGGTTTCGAGCAATAGCGCGAATGCTTTCTGGTGAAAATTTTTTGAGTGATTGCATTAATGTGGGATATGGAGTGAGAAGATAATATTTATTTTCATCAGGGTTTAGTTGTACTACATTGTGGCTGTTTTCTGATCCACATGGGACTGCGGTATCCCAGAAATAGGTTCTTCGTGAAAGTGTATCCACGAAATGTACTTTATTCTTATAAAAGATAGGGATTCTTTTATAACATCGTTTATCTTCAAAAACGTATAGTGGTGATACTTTTTTAGTACAAGTATAAAACCATAAGATGTTTCCTTCATAGTCTAAATAATTTGATCTATTTCCAGATAATAAGTATCCTGCATAGGGTATTTTTAATACTGCTAGTGCAAGTGATTGTAATATTTGTGTTCGTTCTAATTCGCATAGTTGGTGTAGTGTTTCTAATTCGGAGAGTGACATTTCTTGAAAAATTCGGCTTATTGTATAATCTAGTTTCATATCTAAATGAATATCATAGTGGATATTACCGAAATATGTAGTATTCATTAGTGATAATTCTTGTAAGCGTGTGCTTCTGGTGTCATGGGGTTTTAGATGTCCACCAGGTTGTCCGTTGCTTTTTTCAAAATTAACTGGTATATAGGATGTTCCTTCGTTTGGAGGATGACCTGTGGCATATGGGTCGATTTTTACTTTTCCAGTGGTCATGTCGAATCCTTTTTCGTATTCAACTAATATTTCAGAGTATTGTGTTCTGTGAAGTGGATTCCTGTATTTACATGCAAGTTCTGTTTCTTGATATATTTGAAAACGTGTCAATTTATTTTCTATATTGTCTATGTTTCTAAAATTAGAACTTAGTTTTCGTGATGGATGGACTTGTTCTTATGGAATTGATTGTATAAAAGCGTGCGTGTATTTTTGCTACTTGAAATGTTGTACATGTATCTTCGGGGAACCAAACAATGGTTGCTTGTGTTCTCGTTGTAGGGTCGCAATAACCTTGATCATTTTTACAAGGTAATCGGATTCCTTGATAGATCATTGTATTATCTGATAAATCTCGTGTTAGTTGTATTTTTTCGAGTTGTATTTTCCAATCGAAAAACATTATTTCTTGGTATCCTTTATTTTTTGTGTCTGCTTTGCAGTTTGATGGGTCATTTATACCAATGTGTGGTATCCAATGTTTATCGTGTAGGTCATAGGTTAATCGTCCGTGTGCGCCGTTATACGGGTATTTTTCGTCTAGTTTTATATGTCCTTGGTGTCTTTCAAGTTGTGATTGATGTACAGAGTCTGAAAAAACTTGAAAATTAACTAACTTTCTTGCGGAGTTTTTATTTTGTGTGATGTTTAGTCTAAGTAATTCACTTTTACAATCGTCGGGATTGAGATGTAAAAGACGTTCTATATTACTCTGATAGAATGATTCATGGTCAAGTCGGTTTTTGTTTCCGTTCGAGACTTGTGAACAATGTACTTTCTTTTCGGAAAATGTTGCTGTGAATTTATAACCTGTAACTGTTGTTGCTCGGGCTTTTGAATAGAGTGTTGCTATTACATCTGTGGTTTCTATAGCTTGTGGTTCTGTTTCACATTGTGATACTTGATTTATTGCATATTTATGTAGTGTTTTTTGTTCATTTTCTTCACAATCGTAATGTGTTACTAATAAATCTTGTGGTCCTGTACGAGGGGAAGGGTTTATGTTTTGATTTGAGATTACTAGAAAAAGGAGTTGGAGAAAAATTAATAATTTTAGAATATACATGTGTATGATAATCCTGAGTATGGATTATAAAATGTAATGTAGCCAATTGTGTTTTTGGTATATCTGTCGTATTTGTATATTACTTCAGTAGTTATAAACGGTGGTGGTAGTGATTGAGCTGTTATGTTAGGTGGATTTAATGGGTAGGGATGTTGGGTAATATTATTTAACTTAACTGTGATTTCAAACTTTAATTGTAAACTGTTTTGTTGGAGTATTTGAATATTGTGATCACGGATATCGTTGTGAATATCTTGGCGATATTGTAATCTATTAAGTGCCCAGTTATGAAGGCGGTTATTTTCTTGATGTTGTCCAAATAATGGTGGAGGTGCTGTAAATGTATTCCAATCTAGTCTTAAAGGAATATTTATTGATGATTGTTCTCGATATCTGGCGTCGAGATTATTTGGAAAATTTAAGTTAAAAGGTGGTGGTGAAATCTGGCTTATTGATGGTGTTGATGGTAGTGATAATGTTTCTGGTAGTGATGAGGATGTTGTTGTATCCGTAGAAATATCTATTGGATTATTGACTAAATTTAATTCACCTTGTGTAAATGAATGTGTTGTCCAATATGGTAGTCGTGATGCCTGGTTTGGGGGGTTAAAGGGATTTTCACGTATTTGTTCAGATGTTGGTGTTGAACCTAAGTAATCTGATGGTAGGCTTGAGGTGCTACGTTGTGAAAGAAGCGTAGGGGTTTCTGGTAATATACCAATGGGGTTTTCTGGAGTGTTTTGTGATGGGGATTGAGGTATATCAAAATGAACTCGGGGAGTTTGAAAATTTCTGTTTCGTCGAGGATGTATAATTTGTCTATTTATTTCGACTGTATTTTGGTTTTGACTAGGATTTCTTATTCTACTTAGTTCTTGTGGTAGTGTTGGGTATAGGTTATATGTTGGTTCGCTTAGAGGTGCTTGTCGTTGAACTGGTTCTAGTGGTTCTGATAAACGAGCATGTCGTTCTTCAAAAGTGTATGGATTGTCTTGAAAAGAAATTCGTGTAGATGTTTGAGGATTTTGAGTAATTGTAGGTGGTGTTTGGTTATCTTGGGATGATGTCGGTGAAGACTGACTTTGTGACTGTTGGGTAGCAATTTTTGATGGATTTTTGAATTGTTACTTTAGTGGGAAGGTTTATGTTTATTATAATATTCTTCCAAAAAAAGAATTAGAAGGATTGTTGCTAGGGCAAATGTGAAGATTGCTTTCTTTATACCTTTACATATTGTCAAAATGAGGGATGATAAGAATGCTATGAAAATTACAAACAATAAAAAAATATCAGTTCTACTGAAAATTTTTCGTATCATTTAGACAAGTTATATGAATCGTACCTGTGGATGTAATCAAGGGTTTTGGAAAGTTGGAGGAATAGTTCGAGTATAGTGTAGAAAATTAAAAAAATGTTACAAAAAATGATTAGGATTATTAGAAAAGATTCAAGTATATCAAAAAGAAATATTATAAAGGTTTCAAGTATTGTAAAAAAATGTTTAAAATTTATGAGTATTTGAGTAACTGATTGAGAGAAGAGCATTTAAGAAATGATCTCTTGGTCGAATATTTTTTGCTGTTCGAGGCGATTTTCTAGTGTGGTCGGATTATTTATTAGTTTTTTGACAAGTGGGTTGAGTTTTGTAAAAAATTGTTGGGGGCAATTTTCATGGTGATTGGGAGGTCGTCTTTTTCTTTATTTTTGTTTGTCAAATGATCCGGGGTATGGTGAGATTTTTATACTTTAGGCTAATTAAAATGTTCATTTTGTTACTTTAGGCTAAGTTAACAAATTTGTTTTGGGGGTATTCGTGGTCTGAGTTGGGGAAATATTGTTGATCTTTGGGTTATTAGATAAGGGAGGGGTACGGTATTATGGTGATATTTATTTTAGTTGTCAAGTTGGAGTGGTTTGCTTATTTTTGACCTGGAGGTCGTAAAGTTATAGTTATAGATGTGCCTGGAGTTCTATATGATTCGTCTAATTGGTCTTAGTTTGAGTTAGAGAAAGTGACGGATTGGATGAATCCTATTGGTCTATTTTGAACTAGAATTATTACGTACTTGTCAGCATGTTATTTTGAAAAATGTAAATGAAAAATGTTTCGAAGGTTTCAAGATAGTGAAGTATAATGTTAAAATTACTTTTGAAATTCCACTTTCTTTAAAATTTTAGATTGGGGGATGAATATTTTATAGTTTTTACGTGGTTGATTTCGGAGTCTTGTTGTTTTTCTATTTTCTGATTTGTCGATTTGTTCTTGGGGTATTATTTGTTCGGTCATTTTTCTATTTTTTCTTTGTTTTGGGGATTTTTATGGTTTTGTGTATTGTTTTTGGTGGCGATTGGTTTTGTGTTTTGATTTTCGGTGGGGTTATCATTTTGTTCTGTGTTTTTCAGATGTGGTTCATTTTGAATGATTTTAAATCCTGTGAAAGAATATAATTGAGTTAATTCGCGGAGTGCGTATTCTTTTGGGTAATAAGGTAATAGGTTGTTTCGATGTTGAACGATTTCTTTTTTGTTTGAGTCGGTAATTTTATATGTGACATCAGTGGGTTTTGCAATTATTTGGTATGGTCCTTTTCGAAGGGGTTGTAATTTTTTAAAAATTCTTTTTTGAGTATTAAAATTGGGTATTAAAACAAATGTTCCAATTTTTAAATCGGAGGCTGGTGTAAAGCGTGAATTTATTTGTTCATTAATATTTTGCCTTTGTAACAACTTTTTTGTTACCTTTTGGTAAATTTCATTGTGTTTTTTATCTCTGTTTAAAATCCATTCGGTGTGTGTACCGGATGCTAATTTAAGAATTTGTGGGTGATGAAAATGATCTTCATCGTGTGTATGTAATGGTAGGTTATAACAAATTGAGTCTTTATTTGGTTGACAATAACCTTGTGCGTTTTTATGAGAATTTGCTGTAAACATTATTGGTTTGCGTGGCTTTTGGTTAAAAACCATTTCGTATGGTGATATTCCTAAAGTTGTCGTAATTTGTGAATTATATGCTAAGGGAAATAATTTTACATCTGCTGACCATTCGGTATATTTTGTATCATTTCCGTTGATGATACATCTGAGATATTCTTGTAATGAACGGTTCATACCTTCGACTAAGCCGTTTGTCCAAGGTGCATGAGATGTACGTGGTTTGTGTTTAATGTTGTATAAATGACATAGTGTGATAATTTCATTATTTATGAATTCTGTACCGTTGTCTGTAACTAAAATTTCTGGTAGTCCGAATTTTGCTATCCAGTGTTCATAGAGTGTTGTGTAAGCGTAATAAGCGTTACAATGTGGTACTGGGTTAATTGCTACATAATGTGTAAATGCGTCAAAAATTACCATAATGTAGGAGTTTCCTTCGGATGAGGGTGAAATTGGTCCTTTGGTATCAAATGAGATACGATGATTAAAGTACAAACTTTGTCCTTTAAAATCTTGTTTTTGTGCTATTTGTTTTTGATTTGGGTAAGGTTTATTTAGTTGACATACTATACAGTCATTGCATAGTACTTTTATCCAAATTGGTGCATTTGGGAAGTAAAAATTTTGTATAAAATTTGAATATGTTTTTTCTGATCCAGAGTGTCCTTTAATATTTTGTGTATGTGAAATATTAAAAGCTATAAGAATCATACTTAAAGGGAGACAGGGAACTGTAGATTCATTCAGGTTATACTCTAAAAGGTCTGTATTTTCGTTAATTGTTGTGTTGTTAAATTTGCGAAAGTATCGGAGGAGTGTTTTGTTTCCTAGAATGGTTGAATCTGCCTTGACAGGTTTAGTTTTATATTTGTGCCATGATTTTAGTTGTCTAATTATCGGGTCAAGATTTTGATATTGTTTCAGTGTTGAAATTGTAATTGTTTCTGTTGGAGGGAGAAAAATGTTTTCAATTTCTAATTTAGATAAGGGTATTGTGTCAAGTGGGTCATGGAGGTCAAAAACTTGATTTATTGTGTATTTTGAATCGTTTGTTTGTGGTCCTGATAAATTTATTTTATCAGTTAAGTTTTCTTTTTCAATTAGTGGAAAATGGTCTTTCTTAGGTGGGTGTTGTTTTGTTCGTTTTTGTTGGGTGTTATTTTTTATCCATTGAGAATATGGGATTGGTTTGAAAGTTGATGTTCCAAGTAGATCAACTTCATAATGATTATTTTGACAATCTAAATAAAGTGGGAAATGTTGTAAATTATTTATTTTTGATTGTTCAATATCAGTTTTTACTGCATATTTGCATTCCAATCGGGGTGATGTTTCGTTTTCTGCAAGGTAGAATTTTATGTTTTTGGGTATTTCAACTGTTGTTTTTCGTGTAAGTAATTCAGGTGGTGTATTTCGACTTAAGGTGTCTGGTAATGCAAGATTTTTTCCTGCAGTCCAAACTATATGTAAGTTTGGAAATTTCATTAGAATTAGTTGAAATCTGTAAACTCGGTGGTTTGGGTTAGATTTTTGTGTAAAGAGAAAGATGATTGGTTTATGGTCTGTGAATAGAACTGTTGGATGTTTTGATCCAAGTATCAGAAATTCATATTCTGTCAGTGTATATATTATGGCTGTACATTCTCTCATTAGAGTTGAGAGTCGTAGCTCTGCTTGAGTGAATAATCGAGAATTTGCTGATATGAGGTTCATTTTATTTGTACCATTATGTGATTGTAATAGTGCTGCACCGATGCCAAAGTTCGAAGCATCGCACATTGCATAAAATGGTTGATTTGAATCTGGAATTGTGTTTGAAATTTGTTCAGTTAAAAGTTTCTTTATTTCTTCAAATCGTGTTTGATGTTCTGTGTTCCATTCAAAATTATTTTGTTGTCTAAGGATGTTATAAAATGGTCGTAGATATAATTGCATTTTATAAACATATTTACTTAAAAAGTTTAACATTCCAAGAAATTCTTGGATTTTCTTTTTATTTGTTGGTGGTTGAAGTTTTTGAATAGCGTCAATGCGTGATTTCAATGGAGTGATTGTTTTTCTTTCTATATTATGTCCTAAGAATTTAACTCTTGTCAAAAAGAAGTGTGATTTATCGGGGGCGGCCTTCAGATTTTCGTTCTGAAGTATTTGGTGATATTTTTCTAAAACATTGAACATCTCGTCTTTTGTTTGTGATTGCATAAAAACATCGTCTAAATAGGTGATTGCGTTTTTCTTGAGTATTAGTGGTCTAAAAATTTTGCTCATAAAAGCTGAAAATGCTGCTGGTCCTATGGATATTCCATAGAATAAGCGGTTGAATTCATATTGTTGGTTTCCGATAACAAATTGTGTTAAACGTCGTGATTGTTCATCTAGTGGCATTTGATTGTATGCACTATTCATATCGGCGGTTGTAAAGTATTTGCCGTTTATTTTTGTTAAAATAACTTGTATTGGTTCAATGGGCCAATTACATTTCGATTCATCTATAAGTGAATTGAGGTATCTAGCATCGAGAACGATTTTTAATGATTCTCCTTTAGCTAGAATGATAACGGGGTTGATAAATGTGTTCCCTTTTGGTTGTTCTTCTTTATTAACTGGTGATATAATGTTGTATTGTTCTAAAATATCGAGTAATCTGTTCACTTTATCATGTAAGTGAATTGGTACTTTACTTGCTCTCTGTTTTTTGAAAACTGCGTCTGGTTTTAACGGGAGATGTAGTGATGAACTGATTTTTCCAACATCGAATTTTGATGTTGCATAGACTGATGAATATTTAATTAGCTGTTTGGCTAATTTTTCGAATTCGTCTTGTGTTATTTGTGAATGTTGGAAATTAAACATTGTTAAAAATTTCTGTTGGTCCTCTGTGTAGTTACTTATGTTGAATGTAGGTTTGAAATATGGAGTTTTTGTGAAATAATCCGTATTTCTATTTTCGTTACTTATTATATTATTTATAGATAATTCTTCATTAAGAATAGTAGATTGGCAAATATCTAGTAATTGGAGTATATTATTTACGCGATAGGCTTTTTCGTGTATTGGTGATATTGTAGCGTTGGTTTCACAATATCCTAAAAGTCCTAAAGGTAATGTTACTTGGTAAGGTGTGTTGTTATAGACGTGTAAGGAAATGATATCTGAATTCGAATTTTTCAAATATTTTATGGATGAGATTGTGATTTTGAAAAATTTGTGAATAGGTTTGAATTCAAAATCTGACATATAAAATTTTTGTTTGTTTTTTTCTTTATCATATTGGTGAACTTGTTTGATTGAAAAATTATAGATGTTTCCTGATAGTGGTTTCAAGTGTTTTCTTTGTTGGTTAAATATCGGGTAGAATTTTGAAAAGAATGGTGGTTGTTTATTTAATCTTTGAAAAAATGTTAAGGATGTCTCTTTTGTTTTTGTATATTTATCTTTGATTAATATTTTACTATTTAGTATGTTAATTGTTGGTATATACTTCGAAATAAATGGTATTCCAATGATATTATATTTAATATCAGTGATATGGAATATTTGTTTAAATGGCTTATTTAAAATTTTGCTTTGCTCCATTGTTCTGGTGGGGAGGAGAAATAATTTGATTTTTCCGTAGTTTATCAATGTTGATCCTTGTGCTGTTGCTAACTTACTGGAGGTTTCAAGAGGTGTTAGCTTTGGGTGTAAAGTTTTTATTTCATTCCATGTGGGGATGTTTATTATGTTTGATTCTGCTCCTGAATCAATTAAAAAATCTATTTCAAGGTCTGGTGGTTGAAATTCTTTATTTCTTGGGCTTTCTAAGAGAAATGGTATTGTCCAAATTTTTTCTTTGGGTTGTTCTTTTTGTATATTTTGATAAATGTGGTTTGTATTCAAGCATTTTGTTTTGGTATTTTTATTGGTTTGATTTGTAGTGTTAATCTCATTTGTTTCTTGCGTCGTTGGTGTGGAATTTATGGGTGTAGTGTAGTAATTTTGAAGAAATTCTGATTGATTTTCATATATGTGTGATGAAAAGGGTTGTTCATATATGACAGATTCATAGTCATTTTCGACTTTTATCATATTGATAGAAAGAGTGTTTTCAGTATCACTTTCTGAATCTGATGATGTACAGTTTATTTGATTGAGTTGTAACGTATCAGTTACTGTGTCATCAATACCTGGAGGGTCTGATGTTGTTTCTGGGTTAGATTGTACTTGATTGATTTGTCTTTGATGTTTAGGTGTACTACTTCTGTGGCGATTATTAGAATTATTATAGTTATTATTATTCCGGTGTGGTGATTGGGAATAATTTCTATAACGATTATTATAACTTGAGTGTCGATTTTGTGAATTATTTCGCGATCTGTTTTGGTAATTATTGTTTGGTCTGTTATAATTCGATCTATTATATGAGTTATTCCTTGATTGATTGTTCGGGTAATTCTGGTTTCGGTTGTTTGAATAACTTCTATTTCGATTATAGGAGTAGTTTCTATTCCTATTGTATGATGAATTTCGTGATTGGTTGTTTGGATAGTAGTTATTTCTTGATTGGGAATTAGGTCTAGAAACAAATCGTTGTGTATTTGAATTTGATCTGGAGTAGTTATTTCGACTATTTGGTCTATTGTAGTGATTTTGTGATGAATTATTCGTGTTTCTTCGTTCTGGTGATCTTCCTCTATAACTTGAGTTATATGGTGATTGATTTCTTGTATAATTTGTATTGTTCGGGAGTGGTTTTCCTGAACTGTTGTTGCTGTAGACTGTTTTGTTCGGTAGATTTTGATCTTTTTTCATGTATTGATAGAATGATTTATTTGGTTCTTTATATTTTTGAGGTTTATTTTGATTGTCTTGCTGTTTTTGTCTACATTCGGAAATACTATGTCCGTATCGTCGGCAATAATTACACCATTTTTTGAAAGATGGTTTGCCTTTAAAGTTTGGGTTCTTTTCGTAAATATTGAGTATTTCAGTGATTTTTTCAACGAGGTCTGTCTCTGATTCCTGTATATTATTAATATTAGTGGGAGTCGTTTCAATTCTGTTAACGTATTGTAATTTCAGATTTTCCGTTTCTTCTAGTTTCATCGTGATTTCTGCTTGTTCTAATTTGTCTACTAGTTTTCGAAAATCTAAATCGGGTTCTCGAATTGAAGAAGGATGGGATGCTCTCTTTTTTATTGCTATTTTCCTTAATTGTGGTGTTAAGGTCATCATTAAGATTTCTGTCATCTTTGTGTTTTTATAGTCGTGTGTATTTAATGAATATGCTTTTCGAACTAGTGTTTCGATTCGTACTGCTATTTGCTTGATGGTTTCGTTTGGTAATCTGCGAATTTCATTACATAAAACTCTTTGTTGTTGTTTGTTTCTTTCGGAGTCAAACATTTTTGAAAATTCCTGTGTAAACCTTTTCCAGTTTGATTTTATTTCTAGAGGTAGTACTGAAAACCATTTTTGGGCTGCGCCATCTAAGGTTGTTTGTATTAACGCTGTGCGTCGATGTATCCAATTTTGATGTAGTGGCGTATTAATTGGTTCAGGTCCAATATTTAAAATCAGGTTTGCTGTTACTGCATTTAAATAATCTTCTACAGAGTATTCAGGGTCTGTTCCTGTGAAAACCATTAAAGGTTTGTTTGATGTTATTGATGATCCACCCATAAGGTATGGATTCATTGTCATTTGTAATGATTCTGCTGCATTTGGCATTTGAGAAAAATTTGAAAGTTGGTTTCTTGTTATTTCATGTTGTTGGAGATAATATGGGAGTGGTATTTCATTTTGCATTTGTGATGCTTGATACGAGTGTGCAGTCATTGGATTTTGTTGTTGAATTGGTTGAAAAGATTGTGTATTAATTAGATTTTGTTGTTGAATTGGTTGTTGATGTTGTGCATCTATTGGTTGTGGAGAAAAATTTCTATGATTTGTACGTGTTCTCTGTATTCCTTGTCTACGATATTCTTGAGTATTTGGTGCAAATATATCTGGTTGTAAGAAATCATCATCTGAGGATAAATAATCCATTTGATAAGATGTCTGTTTTTTATTTTTATTTTGTTGAAAAAATGGGTAATTTTCACTGTGATCCTGTGGAGGATTTGTTTGGAAATTTATTGAATTAGGTTGGGTCATTGGGTTATCCCAATTTCGAGATCTTGTATATTGGTTAAAATTTCTTTGTGGTTGATTATATGTTTTTGATGGATGTGTATAATTATAATTATGGTCTGTAAAGTTGTTTCTAGTGAATGTTTTGCGTGTAATTGATGGTATTGTCATGGGTCTGTATGTTTGGTAATCCATATGTGAATATTTAGGGGCAACCGAAGGTTTAACGGTTGATTGTAAGGTTACCTGTTTTTGTGAAGGATTTGTATTTCTTGGTGTTGTTAAATTTGGGCGTATTGGTGAAATACTTTGTTGTGTAGTTGTTGTGTGTACAATTTCTTCATTTATGAAGTGTGATGGTGTCTGGATATCTTGTTGAGTAAGATTCCTAGTTCCATTGAGGTTTTCATTGTGTATGACTGTAGAGTTTAAACTATTATTTTGTGTATCGGGCAAAAATGTATTATATTTTAATGGTGTTGCATCAATGGTTAATGGTATTACTTTTACATAATCTCTTATGTAAGATATCGTACTTATTGCTTGACTTGAGATTGATTGTGGGAAGCTTATAAATGCGGGATGAGACCATTCGGGGTCCCAAACATAATCTGATTGTTCTGTGATAGCGGTATCATCGTTCGAGTTTTGGGGTCTAAAATTTTTTCTTGCTTGTGCAATTAAATCAATATTGTGTGTGAAATAATCTATTATGAACCATGCCAAAATTTTTTGTAGATCGTGTTTTGTATGTTGTGAAACGTCGTCTTTCGTGAAATTTTCTTTAATGATGTTTAAATAACTAGAGAGTAGTGTGATTTCATGTCGTACTTTCAAATGTTTAGATGTTTCTGTCGGTGAGACATTTGTTATTGGGATTTCGTTTTCTAATATCGAAATATAACTATATATTATTGCGAAAACTTCATTGGTGAATATGGAGTTTGCTCTTTGTGAGTTATGATATTGGATGCTTTTTATATATTCTGAAAAAACTTTTGAAAATTCTAAATCAAGATCGTCTGTTTGAATTGTATATTTTCTATTATTATGGTTTGGTGAGGTGAATTCTATGGAGTAGATTCCATACTGTTGTGTTATGTTGCATATATCTTTTAAGTAGTGGTCTATGATTTGTCTTTTGATTTTTACATCTGGGAACTCTGTTTTACATGGACTGATTCCGGGTTCAAATAATTTTAATAGTAAATTTTTGCAAAATATATGCTGTCCTCTATCAGTGGTTGCATCTACTATAAAAGGAAAGATTTCATCATCATCTGGACTTTCTTCACCTGGGGTGTGCGTTGAGCTCATTTTTTCGTTCGATGACTGTTAATATGTAATTATTAATGTGTCGAATTGGTTGATTCCAATTGTATAAATGTACTGGTTTGTGTTTATACTGCTTTTTTATTCTTCTTTTTCCTCTTTTTGATGAATTTGAAGTTGTTTCTGAGTCAGAAAAATATAATTGATCGTGAAGTGGGCAATTTTTATCTATTGATTCTTTTAGTTTGTAAAGTTCGTCTAAACTGTTGGTTTCTGATTCTGAAAATGCGTTTCGATTTTTTGAAAATCTTTTTCGTGTTATTTGTCTTTGTTTCGTTATTATTTTTCTTTTTAGTGTTTGTCGTTTTGTTCGAATGTATCCAACTGTTTGTGTATGAGGTGTGATTACAAGGTCGTATTTTTTGTTTTCTATTTCACAATTGTGTAAAACGATTGTTTGTTTATTTCCTAGGTTTTTAAATGACATAAGGTTTAGGATGACGGATGCAAAAGGTTGTAAAATGGTTTCTATTTTCCTAAACTGTTAGTTCTTACGATTTTTTGGTTAGCTTAACCTGGGTCTATTTGTTCAGGGTTGGAGAGAAAAGTATATCGATTCCGAAGAATGATTTTTTACTTTCTCGTGACTAGTATAAGTTAAGGTGTTAACTTACTTAATCTTACTTAGGGGTAGTGATTGTGTTCAAGGGTTGGAGAATAGTAAATCGATCCACAGGGTTCAGGTATAATTAGAACGCGAGTAGTTCGTTAGATACTATTTTAAACTTACTAAGTCTAAGATTTATCCTGGGTCTGGTAAGAGGGGGGGTCAAGTGAAGGATGAATAACCGAAGTTCTTCACTGTTTATCCTAATTTGAATGATTAGTTTTTGTTTAAAAATTTCTATTAGTCTTAGGTCTTTAGAAAGGGTTGGGTAGTGAATCGACGTTTGAGGTCGTTAGACACTAATTAAGTGGGTGGGGGAGAACAAAGTTGTTCTGTTTGATCCAAGGATAAGCCTTGATGATCAAATTTGAAATTTAATTAAGTAGAAAATGATTTAAGATCCAAGGATAAGCCTTGATGATCTGGTTTTAAAATTAGGTGATTTTAAGTTTTAATAAAATTTTAAATGTGTGTAAAGGAAAGATTTAGTGTTTTGATGATATTAGTGGGTTTATGATTGCTGTTATGTTTTAGATGATGGAGCTGGAACAACAGGATGATTTATGATTACTAACCATTTATTGTCATGCTACTAATTTTTATTTTTTATTTTTCAATAAATATTTTTCAAACATGTTTTGTATATTACTGCAGAGTTTTAAGAAAACGATCTTAGATCTTTTTATCAATCGTTATTGTATATTAATAATTTTGTTTAGCGCCTGAAATGATTTTGAAGATTAACTTCAAGGTTTTATGTTTGCAAATGAAAATCTAAATTCATTGCTAGTAGTATTCTAAATATAAAAGTTTGTTCTGGTTTTTGCCTAACTATCATATAGCTATATGGCAAGTTTCTACTTTGTCGTATGTCGTCTCTGGTTCGAGGTCTTCTTCCAATTCCGGGTAGTTCTGTTATGGTTCGGAATATTGGCTCTGATCTATTGAGTCGTAGAGACATTTCGATTAAATTATTGTCGTATAACATTTTTTAAATGTTTTTGTCTAATTTCTAATCTATTTTGGTTAATTCTAAGCTATTAAGGTCTTGTTCGAGACTTATGGTCGCACCAGATGAGTTAGGACTGGAGTGTATAACTCATAGAGTAATTTCGGATAGGGTACACCGTCTGCTCGTCACGCTATCTTATTTTCGGCCGGATAGATTCGTGCAACTTCTTAGTCTAATACCGATCCTAATCTTACTCTTATACTATCTAGTCTCAGGTTGTTTAACTAGTCTCTGCTAGGCTCAATAGATCTAGGGTATACTGGTTTATTGCGGCTGCTGAAGTGCTCGGGAGAGTCCAACTAATTTCTAAGTTAAATTCAAATCTCTCTGGTGCTGAAATTACAAGTAACTTCAGCACTTACAAATAAGTGGGTTGTTAGTTAGATGGATCATGATTGGTTAATATTAAATACTTTACATTGGTAAAATATCTAAATTATCCAATCATAAAATGTAGTCTAGATCAGGTTCCAATTATATTCAAACGAAAATGGACTATAATCAATTATAAATTATTATAATGGATTTTTCTTCGCAATTTAGCCTTACATAGCTTAATGAATCGAAGAGTATATTCATACTTAAGGCTGAAATGAGATTCTAGCCTCTTGCATTATAGTGTGAAAGGTAAATAAACAAAAAGGCTGCACTGAAAATGGGATAAAAATATATGTATATTAAATTGGATATTAAATATGGATATCAAAATTATCTTTTTTCAAATAATTCAGTCATGAAAATTTTTCTATCTCATTTCTGAAACAGTTAACACGCGTAATTTTAGGTAGTTTTATGTCTTTGTTTTTATAAACAAGAATGAAGTTATAATTTCAACATAAAAAATAGGACAGTTCGCATTTGATTGGAAGTGCAAATTTTTTCTTTAATTATGTGTTTCGAAAAGATGTATTCAAGTTCCTGACTTTCCTTCAGAATAGTCAATTGTATTTTTAGGCTTCTGGTTGAAGCTGTTGAGCTTTTCTTCAAAAATGCGCGTTACATAACTTCTCGAATCGAAGATTTTAGTCTTGCTAGTTGTTAAATTGGGATCGATAGTCTCCTGCATTACAGTGTGAAAAATAAAAGTACAAAAAGTGCTGCATCGACAGGTCCAGATCGGTCCAGATGTATCAGGTTTTCTAATTATATGTTCATGAAATTTGTCTGAAGCGTAGAGAAAAATTGTCTGAAATTTTAAGATTGAGCAGAAACTTTCCTACTTTGACAACAAAGTGATATCTTAAATTTTAGTCATCAGGAATATCGGCAGTTAACATAGTTCTTTGCGAATTGCTTTTTGATGAGTTAAAACACTGTACTGCTCTACTTGTTAAAACACTGTCCTGCTCAAAATTGCTGCAAAATTAAGCAAAATTGAGAAGTCCACAAATGAAGAAGATGAAGCAGGCATTGTTTATTTGAGCCGCTGCAGAATCTGCAACTGTGAGCGGAATTCGCAAATTATAAACAGAATCAGCTTTTTGTTTGTAAAAATAAAATTTTTAGTTACCTCCTGAAATTGAATTTTCAACTTAAATGTGTTTTTCTGGGTAATCGGCGAGGTTCTTAAACAGTTCAATCTCATTTACAGCCAACAGTTTGAACTAACCAACTAAATTTCAAATACTGAAAGAATGAACACCTTTCGTTTTCCTAATTATTGAAAAAAAAACGAACACTTAACCTATTTTACTGGTTATAATGCTGGACTGTTTATACATTTGATTTATTCCATAAATTAAAGGGGTACATCCGCCAATTTATTTGTACAATGATTAAGGATTTGTTGTTGGATTCCACAAACATTATTTAAATCCTTGCTGTCAAAAAGCACACTTGCTAAGAAATAACTCTAACTGTAGCTCCTAGATGTTCACGTAAGGAACAGTTAAGCTCAGTATAAAAAATATGACTGAGATCCACTTTTTTCGTGGAATCCGATTACACTTTTCGAAATCTGCTTACATTTGCAGAATCTGGAACTACTAGCTCCATTCGCTCGTTGCCGAAACCGCGACAAACTTAATATGTCATCAAAGTGTACGTTACATGTCTTTGTCTGCGGAATTCACCAAAACTTTCTAATTAGAATCCATTTACATTTTAGAACATGTTTAGATATTTTTTTCTTGAATCCAGGAAAATACAGACACCGAATTGTGCGCATATCCCGAGCACAGTTTGGCCCAGTAATGCTCTGGTTTTATTGATGATTCAACCAAGATCTTCTCGGGTAAACAAAAAATGGTGAACTTTTTGTCGCCTTTTCTGTTCCACGTGCTATGCGTTGTAGAAAGTACCTTTCACACAGTAACGTAGCAAATTATTAACTAAGTGTCTTATTGAATAACGAAAAGACTAAATTTTTGTGTTTTTTTTTTGTAGCAGAGCGTAAACAAAATCATAATTCCCATTTGTATGCAAGTAGCTTAATGCATTAAACTTAGTGCCCTTTCTTTTAAACTTAATTCAGATTTTGAATACTAGTGTCTCACTGGCTAATTCTCATATTTGTGGTTTGATTCCATCCACATGCAAGACGCCACCGACCCAATAGCTTGTTCTAATTCAGCTGGATCTTTTTCCAACCCAAATCAGTTCGCATCTTGTGCCATTTGGACTGAATTGCTATCTAACTAAGTAATTTTAGATCCAAAATACTGGCTGATGACAAAGATAAAGATAGAAGATTATCATCACTCTTGATAAACTAAAAAGGTCTGACTAAGTTTTAGAAGTGATATTTTGAGACATTAGTTGTCGAATACGTTGGTTATTAAAATCACTTTTGAAACTATAAAACTAGGAAGCCAGAAACGATAATACAAAACGGAACTCCGAAACAGCTGCATAATACTCATTGGTAATATAGTATCAACCATCAATCAATCAACCAATAACGACCAGTCAAGCCCCAATTACTTCACAAAAAATGATCGCAGGTCATAGATGCTTTTAAGAATTTTGGTGACATTACAAGTAAAAACGATTAAATGATAGCTATTTTGTACAATTTGGTTACCTGCGTTTTCTGAGCATTGAATGGTAAAAGGTTATGGGTTATTTAACAGAGGGGAATCCAAAAGGAGTTACATTGTTAATTACTTCACGTTCACAGTTTTTTCGATGGATTCAGTTGTATTTTTGATTTTTCTATAAATATAACCTCTCTTAAAAATTCTAAGAAAAAATGGCTGTTGTTACCGCTGTTTTGTTTTGCGGCGGAAAGAAGAACAGTTTTCCCATAAAACTTTTGAAGCACGGGTTTTGCTTGTTGTAATTTTTTTCCTCGTCGATTATTGTTCTCTTAGCAACCTCATAAATCACAAATGATAATATGTGCAGGAGATCAATGTTGTGGCCATAATTTCTGATGGCCTTGGCGAATTCTTGCAGTACATATGATCCGTTTTCATCTCGCCAACTAAGGTACGGCGAGTCGGACGAAAACACAACGAGCAGGTCTGATTGTTGGGGAACTGTTATTTTCCCTGGAGAACAATCGTTTTGTTCACAACCTAAAATATAAAGCTTGTGAACAGATTTTACGTAAACTTTGACCTCGGCATGGGCAGAAAGTAGCTTTGATTAAAATTCGAAACATTTTAATTCTGAACATGCATAGAATTTTTATAAAAAAGCGTTCGTCTTTTATACAATTGAGTTTTCAGAGGCTGTGTAACGCGTCTAGCAATAAGAATTTTGCTTTTTTTGTTATTGATCAAAGTAAAAACAAGTTGATTTTTGATTTTTCAACGAAATTTTAATAACAGTTTTTTAATTAATTTTTTTGAAACTTCAAAAACAACACAAACGTATTATCTACAATTGGTAAAATCTGTCTAAAACAAAAAAATGAAAGGACTAAAAATGCATTCTTATTTAGTAATGGCAGACCACTTTTTAAAAAAAACTAAATTACAACCGATGCACAGCAACGAAACTTAGCCCAAACCAAACAAAAACGGTTTAAACAAGGTAGCACAGGATTTTCCCACCATAAACTCAAAAAGAGCTTCAAAAAGTTTCTTTCACATCAATGTCGTTTTTTTTGTGATTGGCGTCACATCTGAACGCATGCCTAAAATTTGAACTTATACGATATAGGTACAAAAAATAGGTAAAAAAAAATAAGACAAGAAAATTATCATTTTTGTTTTAAAATTTAGTATTGGCAGGCTGGAAAAACCATATGGGTCGGAAAAAGATTGATCAAAACAGTCTGAACAGAACAATTTGACCTCGGAATGGACAGAAAGTAGCTTTGATCAGCTATTTTTTGACTTATCAACGTAAAAATCTCGTCACTACGGATCTTTGATAATTCGCACTAAAGAGGACAACTTCAAACGATAGCAATTGAGTGTACTGCAAGAGTTCGATATTTTTTTCTCGGCTAAGGCCAAAAAAGTTACACTGCTAAGGACTTACATCCTGGAGTAGCAGTTATCAAAAAAAATGTTTTTCACCGCTGCGATTTTAGCGCGTCAAGACAATATTTTCCGCGACTGAAAAAACCCTACTGGCCGTCTTGATTACAACCAAACTTTAAGCTTAGATTTTTAAACTTATGTCTTATGAAAGTTATTGTAGTTTATAAGACAAAAAATCAAGTTTCAATCTTTCGAATCAGGTACTGGAGTGTTGAAAGCTGGACAAATTTCCTCTAACGGCGCGACCGATTCTGCAATTTCAAAAAAGTTCGTGATTGGTGCGCCGGGCTTGACCGTTGCAAATTTTTTTCGCAATCTGCATAACTTATTTGATTCTGATTTGGCGAGCCGTTGAAAAGCTTTTGCAGACCAATTTTTGCTGACAAGCTTTCCTCTTTATGATACTCAGTTTTGCTTCTTATTCTGACATTGCTTCTGTTTTTTGTTATTTTCCACTCTCTTTGAAAATCAAAAAGACTTATTGTATGAATATGAAGTACTTAAGAATCAGTAGTTTTAACTGCAATGCTGCTTCTTAGACTTATGTTTGAGATCAAGTTTAGCTTCTAATTCCGCTCTGTTGATATTTATTTTCTGACTTTGCAGCGACTAATTGGCAGAATATCGCGAATAGTTTTTTAGGTGGAATTGTCCATTTTGCTATCAATAATCTCCAGCTATCGCGTCTAATTTCCATGACCATCGCATTCAAAAACGTTTTTTCTTAAAATAGCCTTGTCAAGGTTAAGGATTTTTTTTTCTGTTTTTTTTTTGTTGCAGAAAATAAAGTCTGAAAGTAATCGCGAACTTCATACCGGTGCGTTTGAGCTGAACTAGTCAATTTTTACAGCTTGGAAGAATCAAGATCTGAGAATCTTTGCTAAGAGAAGAATCAATACAAACATTAGAGATAACGTCTGTATATTAAGTGAGTCATCTGGTAGTGTCTTGGCAAAAAAACACCTTCGACTCACATTTGAATTCCGTATTAGAGCAATATATCTATTTGAAAAAATTCAAGCGAAAGCAAATTTGAACTTCGCAGTCAAATTAAGCGCCTTCATTTTGATTGCGAAGTTCCACTTTATAACTTATCGGTAATTATGTAATGAATATCTCGTTCTAATACTGAATTCAAAATTGAGTCGAAGAGGTGTCTTTGCCAAGACACTCCAGATAACTAACTTTCTATACAGACGTTGTATCGGAACGGAAACTACTTCATGCAAAGGTAGATTTTCTTATCTATATCAACTTTTATGAGGTCTTTTTTATCTGTATTGGTTTTTTGTGAGACAACTGTAGATTTTTTTTGGCTTTGAAAAAGTTCAGCTTTCACATTATCATCTTATCAGTTGCCTTCACGGAAGCATAGGTAATATATTTATTCAATTACTTTATTTTTAATCAACTAACCTTGATTCTTTTTTTCTTCTAACTCTAAGTCAAATCCCACGTCAACGACATCGCCTTGACATGCTTGGAAAATGATAACTTTTGGTTTTCCCGCCCAGTTTTTGTTCTGAAACTTCTTGACAATCTTGTTGATTTTTAGTTCCAACGCAGAGTTTTTGGTGTGATCAGTGCCACAAACAACTCCGTCCGCTCCGTGAGATGATATAATCAATACTAGACTCTCGTATTCTCCAGTGTTTTCACCTACATCGTCCAACTCATCGTCCATGTTTTTGTCAGTCAAGTTTTCAACTATTTTAATAGCATAATTCATACTTTCAAATAGGCTTTTCAAAACAATTTGGTCGTTTTCTGCGCCGTATCTATAGGGCAATTGTTTAAACTCAATATTGTTTATCATCACAAACAAACCGGAACATTCTGCGTTGATAGGATAGATCATATCTTGTTTGAAGAACGCAGTCAGCTGAAAAAGAAACAGATTGTTTTAACCGGTTCCTTCACCCGCACAATTTTCATTATCTTTTTTATCTTGTTCGTTAAATAGAGCTTGTATTCTTAGATTCAAAGTTATTTGGTTTTATTATAGTCACTAGAGATTTATAAAGGGCGCAAAAAGTATTAATTGTTAGGAACAAAGTTGCAGCTCATGATCTTAAGGGCCCTTTTTAGCTGTTGTTTAGTCATCGCAATTTCAAAACTCACCTCATTTTTGACACCAACACTTTCCTCTCTTTTGACACCAACACTTTTCCCGCTTTCAGCTATCTTGCATGGCTCGGCAGATTCGTCAGCAGCTCTACTTTGCTTAACTGTTTTCAAAAGACGACGATAATCTGTACGATAAACTTCGCCACTGTTTTCATTGGTTTCTTGAACCGCTTCAGTAGGGATTAGAGTATCCCCTTCATTCGGACAATTAGATGGAGTAGCTACAGATTCTTCATTTTTTTCCGGCAATACTAGTTGTTCACCCTTACTTTTCGCTGTAAATTTTATTTTCATTTGATTTATCTTTTCCATCACTCCGTCCGAACTGCTGAAATCAACCCGGACGAGGTTCTCGACTTATGTTTTGACTTTGAAAATCGAGCAAGTGCAGTTTTGTGATTGAAATTCCGCGGTCCAGAAGCGATTTTAAAAACGAACAAAAAGTCGAAACATACCCGATTTTGATCATTTTAAATAAATGTAATTTGGAAACTGAGCAAGAAAAATCAGCTCAAAAAGATACCGCCGTCGAAAAGTTGCAACCAACCCGCAAGTTTCAGAGAGAACCCTATGCCTTTTAGAAATCTAAAGAAAAAATTCCTGCGGCAAGAAAAAGTAGGTTATACTAAAAACTTCTCAAACGTCAATTTTTCACATCAACAGCTTCAGTACAGATTTGCAAAGAAAAAAGAATGAAAAAAAAAGAAAAAAGAAAGAAAAAAAAAGAAAAAAGAATGAAAATTACTTTTCGACGGAGGAATTTTGTATTTTTCTTGTTCTTTTAGTTTAGTTTCAAATCAAGCATAATCACAAAAAACCAACTGAAATGTATACAAAATAAATTTAGTCAAATTACTTGTGTTATTTGATAGTCGATAAAATTGAGAAAGTCGAAACTTATGTCGAGCACTGTCGCGACAAACCAATTTTTGGTCAAGAAAGTCGAAATATAGGTCGAGCACAGTCAAAACATGCCCTATTTTTGTCGAAAAAGTTGGAACATACGTCAAGCACAGTCAAAACATAAGTCGAGCACATTCGAAACACAAGTCGAGCTCAGACGAAATATAAGGTCGATCGCAGAAAAACTTTATAAAAGAGCAATAGAATTTGTCTCAATATATAAGCTGTTGGGTTGAAATTGAAAACTGTAAAACGCCGAACTACAATATTCATGTTTGCAGATCCAAATTTTGAAACGAAAATTTAAACCAGGTGTGTACTTTTTCTGAGAAAAAGTCGAGACAGTCTAAACATGCCCATTTTTGGTCAAGATGTCGAACAATATCTATGCGGGGTCGAATAAATAAACTTTTTGAAAACGTCAGTCGAGACAGTTGAGAAAGTCGAAACATATAGAGTTGTGGCCGAGAACGTCGAAACATATTCGAAGTGGGTCTAACGAAGTCGAACACTTTTTTAGTTGGGTCGAGAAAGTCGAAACATACCAAATTTTGGTCGAGAAAGTCAAAACATACCTGAATTTGGTCCAAAAAGTCTAAGCATTCCAAAATATGGTCGAGACGGTCAAAACATACCAATTTTTGGTCAAAAAAGTCGAAACAAAAATCGAGCACCTCGACTGGGGAACCGATATAGAAGCCGAAGTTGCTTTGCTGCCGCCCTGCTCGTCATCGGGGTTTTGAATCGAATCTTCATCTGGTTTTTCGGTAATCGGTCCAACTTGTTCTGTTTTCTACAAATTAAAACTGGCACTGAGTACAATACACTGAGTTTACTCATGGAATTTGGACTTTGAGGTAAAAAATTAAGCATCAAACACGTTTTTTAACAAAAGTCAATGGATACTCAAGTTCATGAATATAA
Organism: Symsagittifera roscoffensis; assembly: GCF_963678635.1. Taxonomy (NCBI): domain Eukaryota; kingdom Metazoa; phylum Xenacoelomorpha; order Acoela; family Convolutidae; genus Symsagittifera; species Symsagittifera roscoffensis. The sequence goes on along the minus strand of NC_087069.1, from coordinate 47,708,844 downwards.
AAAAATTGTAAAAGACACAAGTTTAGCAAATGATTATGGTTGCTTCTAATGTTGTTGATGCATGCAGTTATCGTGTTAGATTTTACAGGTTAATTATTTTATACGCGTCATTGGAATTATTTTTCTAGGAGTGAAAAATAAAAGGGAGGCTTGTCTATGATTCGATCCCGCAACTACACCTAAAACCCTACGTTATGATCGGTCAAATTATTAGCAGCAGTCCGTAGCTATTTATGCACTGCTGGTTATTGGCTCAAGTTATACAAAAACTGCCTTTTCTAATAAAAAATATTTTAAAAATACATTTTGTACTTTTCTTTCTGATACAGAAAGCAAAGAATAGGCAATGTTCTAGAAGTATAAATGTACCTGTTGATCGTTCATGATGATCGGTGATTATCTAATTTTAATCGGATAATACACTATATCTAGTTTTCTCGTTTTTATCGGAAGCGCGCCCAGCAATTTAATTAATAGAAAAACAAGTGGTATCAGTTTAAAACACGCAAACAACTTGAGAGTGAGTTGTTTCAGTCACACGAAAAACACAAATCAAACTGCTTCTCAGTTTAAAATCAAACCAAACGTTTAGTAAGAGCGCTGTATTCAGATATGATGAATTCAAATGACGACAATTTATTTTTAATCATGAAAAAATCTTTGTCGGTTTTTTTCTAAAACAAGTTTCAGATGCAACTACTATACACGACCACTAAATCGAGAATAACAAACAAGTCGTGTTATGTGTTTTACTGGATTGAGTGGATGATTTTTATTATTACTGCATAATCAATATAAGAAAAGGTATATCTTGTGAAGTTGTAGATAACAAATAGCATGAACACATTCTACAGAAACAACTAATAACGTTTTGTTTTTGCTTTCGCGATTGAAAGTCTGCACGAGCGTTTTGGTCGCGGTATGTTTTGACCATCTGGACCAGAAGTGGCTGTGTTTCGACTTTGCTTAACAATTTTTTTTTTCAACGAAACAGATAATTAATTCCATAAACATGCAAAAAAAATTTAATGAACCCAAAGTTTGAAGCAGAACTTACGATTATTTCTTTTTGATGACAGCTTTTTTTTAAATATACTTTTGATAACTCGTAGAAAATTAACTTCGGGCAAAAGATCACGTATTTTATTCAAGCAAAATTGACCATTGACGTATTTTTTTGTAGCACTAGTTAAGGAACAAAAACAAAACTGCTTATACCACACAGAAAAAATCTCTTGAAAGTTTTCCTAATTTCAGCTCTTTTCATCAACTCTAATTCTCCAGGAATAAAACGTCACTTCTTAGTTCGGATGCGTTATTGTTAATATTTAATGCTGCATAATTGTGAATGGCCAGAAAGTCTTCAAAAATTCTAAAATGCACACCTGGGTCGGCAAAAAATGCCATACTCATACAATTGTCACTCATGGAAAAAATCCTCATCAAACGCTTCCATACTCTTCTAAAGAAGAAAAAAATGTATGAAAATAGCGTGACGAGCTTTTTTCCCATTAGTTGATTTGTATGACCAGTGTTTTTTACGATTAAAAAATTAAATGACTTTGCGTTTTTTACATTAATAGAATTGTTTCACTAAATTTTTTGCATAGATTAGAACAATTTTATTTGTGTGTTTCACGTTATGTTTTTCGTTTTGAAATACAAAATCAAAGATTTTCTCAGATGAGAAAAATAATAGGTTAAACAGCAGCAAAGTTGTAGATAACACAACGTATTGATATTTGCCGAGTAAAGATAATCTGTTCAATTTTTCAAACTTTTATACGAAAAAAAATGAAAAGCAAAAAATAACAATGAAAATTTGGGCCTAGTTTTTGGACACACTTAGGTTACATGTCAATATCTAAAATCGAAAAGAATGTAAGTCTGTGAAGAGACTTAGTCTGGATTGCATTAAAACAAAAACTTGAAATTTTGCATACAAAAAACTTTTTTGGAAAAATAATTACATTGAAATTGATTTAAAAAAAATGAAAACAAAAGAAAACACTTCAATTTTGAATTTTTTTTGAATAGAAAAATTGCTTATATTCAGTTTTTATGAATGAAAATTGTATGATAAACATGTTTACTATTGAAAAAAAAAAGAATCAAAAATATGACAAACAACAACTCTCCTATTCAGCAAAGAACCGCAATAAATTTCTTCGAAATTACCTCAAAACAAATTTGCAGTATTTTGAAGTTTTAGCATGATTGGATACAATGGAAACTGTATGAGAGGATTGCAGAACCGGAAAAACTTATTGGATTGCAGAACCGTAAAAAAATATTGGATTGCAGAACCGTAAAAAGTTATTGGATTGCAGAACCGTACAAAATTATTGGATCGCAGAAGCGTAAAAATTTATTGGATTGCAGAACCGTAAAAAGTTATTGAATTGCAGAACCGTAAAAAATTATTGGATCGCAGAAGCGTAAAAAATTATTGGATTGCAGAACCGTAAAAAGTTATTGGATTGCAGAACCGTAAAAAGTTATTGGATTGCAGAACCGTAAAAAATTATTGGATTGCAGAACCGTAAAAAATTATTCGATTGCAGAACCGTAAAAAATTATTAGATTGCAGAACCGTAAAAAATTATTGTGTTGCAGGACCGTAAAAAATTATTGGAATGCAGAACCGTAAAAAAATATTGGATTGCAGAACCGTAAAAAAATTATTGGATTGCAGAACCGTAAAAAATTATTGGATTGCAGAACCGCAAAAACTTGAAAACAAACTCAGTTCTAGTTAGAACGTTTAAGCTATTGACACAATACACGCTGTAGTAACCAAGCAAACAAAAAAGCAGTTAAAATTGATTTTTAAAACTTCAACAATTGGTTTTGCTTGCAATTTCAACTCTGTACTCAAACACATGTTTCTCAAAATAAAAAAGAACGAGACGAAAATTTTTTTTTGCCCACAACGATGTTCTGTTAGTTCGAAAATTATTTGTGGCTATTATAAGAAATTGAAGAAATTTTCGGCTCCAGTGATGACAGTTATGTGAAGTGCCAGGGAAAAAAACGACAAAAATGTCTGGAAGCAAATAATTTGCCGAAATAAAACCCTGTTCTTTTTACAGAAGTGGTCGAGGCTATACCGAAAACTCTTGCTTAAGAAGTGTTGTATGACGTCTGCATTAAATATATTTTTTTTTGCTTTGGCTTGTTTCTTATACTGATTCAAAGTTTGCTTCTGCTGCGTTTTTACTCCTCTCATCTGCAACAGATAACAATTTATCATTTTATGAATCACACTTAGATTTTCAGCATTATAAATTTTTGGTAAACATTCAGTAGCATTCTACGTGTCATTTTTAATGGAGTACTGCGCATCGACAGGGCCGCATGGATGTTTTGCTCCTTGTCGCATCCATTTTCAAGCGTGAATATTTAAATATATATTCATTATTCTGCATATCGATATTATGAAATTAATACCAGTCAAACTGAAATTGAGAAAAAATGATTTTAATCTTTTAATCATTGATTAAGATCTCTCTTTTTGAAATATAATTCTAATCAAGTATAACATATTTGAATTGGTTAATGATTTCGGTAAAGAAAGTCGCTACATATAACACATATTAATCCATCTATTTTTTGATAAGTTATTTTCAATCGATTATATCCCCTGTTATAATTCAATTATTCACACAAAAATCTATTTTAATCAATTAAAATATTTTTTATTTGACTATTTTATTTTTGATTTTGCATCTGAATTGCTTAGATTTTATGTTTATGTAGGTTTTGGTTCATGTGAAAATGAGTAACTGTTTTGAACTTCCAAACCTTATTATTTATAACCCAAATATATAACGTTCTTATTTTTTTTCCACATTTTTGTCCATTAGAGTTGTTTCATGATGCACCTTTTAAGTTTTTCATCCAACCAACAAACTATTTGCCCATTGCTTTGATTTCATAATTTATTTGGATTATTTTTCTTCCACCTAATGCGCGAACTTTTCAGCTAACATGAAAGAGCTTCTATGAAACTTTTGTTTCGTGGTAAAATTTCGTGTTCAGATGTACCAAAGTGTGAGAAACTTTTAGAGCCTTTGTTATTGACAAAAAAATAATAACCCATCGGAAATAATTTTTAAAACTTTGGTCTAACAAATTGTTGGCAAAGTAAGAGATTATAATTGATTATCAGATATTACAATATCCTGGCAAAAGTTACCATTAAAATCGATTATAAATCATTTACACACCTAATTTTGGTGATAATAATCAATTATAATTGTCAAAAAATTAATATAAAAATCCATTATTGTCGATTACTTACGCTTAAACGCGGATGAGGGTTCCTTTGGTAACGTAATTACTGAACTGCATGTATCTGTTTTTTTTCCAAATTGTGATTTTAGATTTTTAAATTTAATTTTTGAAGCAAGTAGAAAGTGTCCTTTTTCAGGATTATTTATTCAAAACAAATCTTACTATTCTGCCAACTGCATGAAATTTCCAGCAGCGGCTGAGTCATCTGCATTTTATAATGCTCAGAATTTATATCTCAATTGATCCGTATTGTGACCAAAAATTCATAGTTTCTTCTGAAAAAAAGTAGTTTTCTTCCGAAAATTAATATGCAACGTAATATCCTGGAGACGCTTGGCTAGAAGAAGTATTCAAAGTGCTATAATGGGTTTCTATTCTGGGCCACCTTGCCTTTTCCTTTCTTGGTATAGAAAGACTCTCCATTAACATAAAGGCTGACTTGTTTTTTGTTGTATATCGCAAGACGCAGTTTTGCCAGCAAATAGTTGCAAAGAACACCGGAGTCTTCGCGAAATAAAAAGAAATCATATTTCGAAAAAGAAAAGACTTTTCGAAAATATTCTTCTCACAATATAGCCGGCTCCAGTAAGATGAACAACAGATTTTTTGTACTTCCAATAGAAATCCGGTCAACAAAAATTACTTCTGCTGTTTACCAGATGAGCTTTATGAGCGCAACCGGCTAAAAAAACCGCTCAAACTAAAATCTCAAATATTAAGCAATTTTTGAGCGGGATTTCGACTAGGGTACTATTTAAGCTAAGTTATGTACCGCATGGTATCATTTCATCCCATAGAAAATAATATTGGTATCCGATCGCAGCGCGGATGGCGTTTCGGGTTTCAATTTGAGAGCGAAACCATCTTAAAAGAAAGGCATCTGGACCAGAAGGCACATCAGACTCATTAGAGTTCAGAAGCAGCAATGCTGATGAATTCGCCTGTCCCCATGATAGACATGCAGAAGAAGCAAAACAAAAAACCAGATCAAACAGATAAATCTATGTCAAAAAATGCGAAGAAACGTTGACTCGGGAATTAAGCAAAATAGAGTCTGGAAAAAACCAAACTGGAAAAAAAATAAATTCAAAAACCACTGATGAAAATCGTTTTTCTTTTCCTAAACTCATACAGGAAGCCAAAATTCGTGTGAACCAAAAGTTGAACCCAATTTACTAAGAAGCTAGGTTCATTCAGGTCCTTTTTTTAATAGCTCAGTTTTCTCCATGTAAAAGATAGACCAATTTTAAAATGTGAAAAAATTCCTAACTCAATGCAAATTCATTCTAAAAACGCGCACACTTTATTCAATTAATAGAACAAAAAACTATTGTTCTTATAAAAGCAACCATTATTTTTTTAAATTTTTTCAGTAGCAAACGTATATTCTGATCGGACGCTTTTATTTTTAATTTAGCAACTTCTATTCGTCGTAGTTTACACTCAGGACAGTCCAACAGTCGATTGTGTCTTCATGGTTATAATTTTGGGACATTTCAGATTTTTTGAATGAAACTTATGACAAGGTGATCCGTTGGCTATCAATTTTGATTCAAGTGACACCTGGAACTGAAAAAAAATGATATATAAAATGCCGTAATTAGAGAAAGATTTGAAAAAGCAGCTTTTATTTAGCCAAAAGGAGCTACATGAGCCCAATATTTAGCAAAAACGAGCTGAATGAGCCTACTATTTAGCAAAAACGCGATGAAAAGGCCCAATATTTAGCAAAAAGGAGCTAAATGAGCCCAATATTTAGCAAAAACGAGCTGAATGAGCCTACTATTTAGCAAAAACGCGATGAAAAGGCCCAATATTTAGCAAAAAGGAGCTAAATGAGCCCAATGTTCAGCAAAAACGTGCTGAAAGAGCCTAATATTTAGCAAAAACGCGGTGAATAAGCCCAATATTAAGCCAAAAGGAGCTAAATGAGCCCAAGATTCTGCAAAAAAAAACGAGATGACTGAAGCCAATGTTTAGCAAAAACGAGCTGAAAGAGCCCAATATTTAGCAAAACGAGCTGAATGAGCCTACTATTAAGCAACAACCCGGTAAATAAGGCCATTATTTAGCAAAAAGGAGCTTAATGAGCACAATCTTCAGAAAAAATGAGCTGACTGAACCCAATGTTTAGCAAAAACGAGCTAAAAGAGCCCAATATTTAGCAAAAACGAGCTGAATGAGACTACTATTTAGCAAAAACGCAGTGAATAAGCCCAAGATTTAGCAAAAAGGAGATAAATGATCCCAACATTCAGAAAAAACGAGCTGACTGAACCCAAAGTTTAGCAAAAACGAACTGAAAGAGCCCAATGTTCAGCAAATACGAGCTGAATGAGGCTACTATTTAGCAAAAAGGCGGTGAATGAGCCCAATATTTAGCAAAAAGAAGCTAAATGAGCCCATTGTTCAGCCAAAACGAGCTGACTTAACCCAATGTTTAGCAAAAACGAGCTAAAGGGGCCCAATTTCAGCAACAACGAGCTGAATGAGCCCAATATTTAGCAAAACGAGCCAAATGAGCCCAATATTTAGAAAAAACGTGCTGAATGAGCCTAATATTTAGCAAAAACGCGGCGAATAAGCCCAATATTTAGCCAAAAAGAGCTAACTTAGCCTAATATTTAGCGAAAACGAGCTGAGTGAACCCATTGTTTAGCAAAAACGAGTTGAATGAGCCCCATATTAGCAAAAACGAGCCAAATGAGCCCAATCTTTAGAAAAAACCTGCTGAATTTGCTTAATATTCAGCAAAAACGCGGTGAATAAGCCCAATATTTAGCCAAAACGAGCTGAATGAGCCTACTATTTAGCAAAAACGCGATGAAAAGGCCCAATATTTAGCAAAAAGGAGCTAAATGAGCCCAATGTTCAGCAAAAACGAGCTGAGTGAGCCTACTATTTAGCAAAAATGCGGTGAAAAAGCCCAATATTTAGCAAAAAGGAGCTAAATGAGCCCAATCTTCAGCAGAAACGAGCCAATTGAGCCCAATATTTAAAAAAACGTGCTGAATGAGCCTAATATTTAGCAAAAACGCGGTGAATAAGCCCAATATTTAGCCAAAAGGAGCTAAATGATCCCAAGATTTCAGCAAAAACGAGCTGACTGAACCCATTATTTAGCAAAAACGAGCTGAATGAGCCCAATATTTAGCTAAAAGGAGCTAAAGGAGCCCAGTATTCAGCAAAAACGAGCTGATTGAACCCATTATTTAGCAAAAACGAGCTGAATGAGCCCAAAATTTAGCAGTAACGAGCTGAATGAGCCTACTATTTAGCAAAAACGCGGTGAAAAGGGCCAATATTTAGCAAAAAGGAGCTAAATGAGCCCAATGTTCAGCAAAAACGAGCTACTAGTAAGCAAAAACGCGGTAAATAAGCCCAGTATTTAGCAAAAAGGAGCTAATCGAGCCCAATCTTCAGAAGAAACGAGCTGACTGAGCCCAATATTTAGCAAAAACGAGCTAAATGAACCCAATGTTCAGCAAAAATGAGCTGAATGATACCAATATTTGCAAAAACGAACCAAATGAGCCCATTATTCAGAAAAAGTGTGCTGAATGCTCCCAACATTTAGCAAAAACGAGCTGAATGACCACAATATTTAGCACAAACGAGCTATTGAGCCCAATATTTAGCAAAAACGAACCAAATGGGCCCACTTTTTAGCAAAAAGGAGCTAAATGAGCTGAAGGTTCAGCAAAAACGAGCTGACTGAACCCAATGTTTAGTAAAAAAAAATAGCTGTAGGACCACAATTTCTAGCAAAAATGAGCCAAATGAGTCCTATATTTAAGAAAAACGAGCTAACTGAGCCCAGTTTTTAGAAAAAACGAGCTGAATGAGCCCAATATTTAGCAAAACGATCTAAGTCAGCCCAGTATTTCGCAAAAATGAGCAAAAAGAGCTCAATTGTTAACAAAAATTATCTGAATGAGCTCAATTTGTAGCAAACACGAGATGAATGCGCCCAATATTTAGCAAAAAAAACTGAGTAGGACCAGTTTTGTCAAAAACTGCTGATTGGGCCCCATTTTCAACAAAAACAGCTTAATGAGCCCAACTTCATCAAAAAAGCTGAATGAGCCCAATTGTTGTCTAAAAAGATCAAAACTGAATGAGCCCAATTTTTGCAAAAAAAGCTAAATGAGCCCAGTTTTTGTCAAAAATAACCGAATGAGCCCAATTTTCATAAAAAACGAGCTGACTGAGCCCAGTTTTCTTCAAAACGAGCTGATGGAGCTCAATTTTTTAAATCAAATTGGGCTCACGTTTTGGTGCTCCTTTTTTCTAGTATGGGGCTGACTGAACCCAAAATTTAGCAAACAGAAAAGAATGAGATTAATCTTAGCGCAAGGAGCTAATTCAGCTCAATTGTTAGCAAGTTGGTCTCCTTCAGGTTCCTAATGCAATTTGATAGATCAAAACAAACAGTAATTCTACGTTTTGGTAGAACAGAGATCGTACACAGGTCATGTGCACTCAATGAGTCAGCTCGAGTCCATTAATGAAGAATTTTTTTGTACAGAAGGAACTGAACGAGCTCAACTTTGTTCCTTGATTATTCATTGAACGGGCTGAATGAGCCTAGTTTTGAAAAAATTGGCTCCTAATTGGGCGTTTCTGTGTTAGTTTTTCTGTGACAAATGGGGGACCAATTGTAATAGAAGTTAGGCTCCTTCAGCCGTTTTCCATAAAAAATGCTATGCAAAAAAACTCGACCCGGGTGCATTGAACACTTTTTATCAATTTGTTGAATAATTTTTATGGTTTCGGCTCAAGTTTTGATTTGTTCTGCTTTCAAGCTCAGATTGGATCGTTTTTTTTTTAAATACAGAAATAATTTTGAATTGACTTTTGCTTGAAGGTGGACTTACTATTCATGCTATTTATGTGATTTGCTCGAACTTGGTAAAAATATCTTCAATCTGAAATTCTTAATAAATGAAAACAAAAGCAGTTTTTCCACTTTCAAGTGTTCTGAAAATAGAAAAAGAGCAAAAACCGATTCAAAAGCGCAAACATAAATTTTGATAATACAGACTAGAATCGCTTAATTAGCATACGCAGAGATCTTCCAGTCGTCCAAAAAAGGGATTTTGAATCACAGCGAGTGTCAAATTATTTTTAAGTTATCTATTCGGGTTGCAATTTTTTTTTCGTAAAAAAAATTTATAACTTTCAACTAAAAAAATCTTCGATTCTAAGTTTTCTTTTTCAAAATTTTTTTCCGCAATTAGAATTTTACAAACTACTTTGATTAGTTTAATCAAATCAATTCAGAATTATGTGAAATATTTGAATTTTAGCAAAACTGATACCAAAGTCTGGATCCTTTTTTGTGCTAAAAATAAATTTAATTTGGTCAAACCGAGTGTTTGTTTAGTTTGATTGAAATAATATTATAATTATCTTTTTAGTCGTATATTAGAGATAGTCAGATTTGTCTTTAGATTTTTCTATCAATAATGATAATATAAAACTTAAAACACCCCAAATCTAGTTTCAAGCGTTAATAATCGATTGTTTTTGATTTTAGCAACAATATTAGTAAAATTGAGAAAAAATTGATTTTAATTTAAAAATAATATATTATTATCTCTTTTTGTGAAATCAAATTGTAATCAGTTATACTACATTTTAACCAATTTTAATCGGTTATTGATCTTCTGTTTTTTGATAAAATTATACTCGATTATAGCCGATTAATTGTATTCCAATTTCCAATTCATATGTTGTGCATAAAAAATCTATCATAATCGATTATAATAGTTGAAATCCACTTTGTTTGCCCATTTTGGCATAATCGATTGCTTACGCCTAAACTTGGAAGCGAGTAGCCTGAACACAATCAGGTGTGGCGATCAAAGAAAAAAATGAAACCATTTTGATCCCAAAGTCCAGTTGTTTGATCACATGATTGCTTAATTGATCAATTGGCTATAGCTTTACGAGCATTTGCTTCAGATTTTTTCAAACCCAAACTGGGAAACTTGGGAAACTTCCACTATTATCTGCTAAAATCTAATAAATTGTTCAGACGGTTCAGAAGTCAAATCAGCTGATGGCTTCTCAAATGTTGATTTTTATCTGTCAATCATTGGATAGTGTCCTTTGTTATTCATTAAAATTTTAATAAGTATCAGAAAAACAAAATTTAAATAGTGGAAAAAGCGCCAAAAGCTTGAAATTTTGCCAATTTGCAACAAATCAAATTATCGCCACGTTAAAAGAAGTTTCCAATTAAATTTTTATGTTGTCTTTCTTGATTTTTGCCTAAATTTTAGTTTAATTTCCACTGTGTTTTTTTAAAAAATTGACTCGTAAGTTTCAACATAAAAACCAATAGACATTTTTTCGAAACAGTTGTTTTTCCTTTTGTTTTTGTTTCTAGAAGTACAAAGCGTACAAGTATCAGTGTAATTGAAGACAGAGTTCATGCTAAGGCTTCGAAGCCATGATCAATTTTTTCATTCTAGGCCAGTAGCCGGGTTTGCACCGTTAAATATCAGCATCATAATTAACAGTGATTGTAAACGTTCTTTAGCGTTGAAAAGCAATAAATTTTAACAATTTTCAATGTCTATTAAATATTATCAAAAACTTATCAGTTTTAGTGTCCAATTTTTGTGCAATAATATGCTTTGATTTTATTGTAGTTTTTGCTGCTTTGCATTGTTAAGTGTCAGAAAAATACAGCTTGAATTATGACTAAACGTTTTTTGGTACTCTTTAAAATAGTTTTTTTTTCTGTCAAATGATGAAACGTTTTGCATTCAATCTAAATCTTTAAGTTTTATAAAATTTTAAAATCTTTTTTACGATAAAAAACGGTTAATAATTCAGCGAAAGTCTTCAAAAACCAAATCATGCAGTCCATGATTTCATGCTCATTTTGAGAGGTTTTTCATCTCTCTCTTATTTCAAAAAGACTTCCTTTTCGGAAAACTTTTGTGAGGTTCAATTTACTATTTCATTTAATGAAATTTATTCAGCCTTGATGCGACCGATCTTTACCAGGTTAAACTGTTTTTTTATATGACGCAGAGATTTGCGGGTAATGCGGGCGTCTCTATGGAAGTAAACTGCAGATACAGGCCTCAAAACGATACCAAATTTGAACGCTAGATCGCTACTAAATTGTTTTGGAGTCCAAAGGCAATTAGAAAGCACAAATATCCCACCACTCTCTCAAACTTTGAAACAAAAAGGTATTTAAAGTTCTCCGGCTGTCTTTTAAAGTTTATGAAGTAGTGTTCGTTTTTAAAGAATTCATGAATATTTCAAAAACAGTTGAAAACATTTCAAAACTTTTTTTCTGAACTTTTTGAAAACCATCGCTCGCACGGTCTGTTAAGAACGAGTGATATCTTCGCATATAGCAAAGTTTTGAATAGATCAAACAGCACGCCGATTTTAATTTGGAACTATATTTAACATGGCTTGTATTGCACGTTAAAATCATGATATAAACTCTTTGTTAATTTTCCCAAATTTGCCAAATTAGCAAATTAAAACCCCATACATTTCCAAAAAAAAACAAAATAGCTTTTAAAAAATTTATCTCATTCATAACAAGAAATCTTTCGAATGCTGTAAAAGATTTCCCGCAAAATTGCAAATTAAGAAGTTAAGTTTTGTCCAAAGAAAAAAAACACCCCGTGAGCCTGAGCGCAAATCTTTCGTCAGTTTCTTCAAAAGTCGGAACAACAATCTCAGTGAAGGGAGCAAAAAAGTCAGACACTAAAATTTTATAGTCAGACACTAAAAACTTGAGCGCAAAAAATCAGATCACCTACAAAAAAAACCATTTCATGAATCATAAGAATGGTCTTTTTTGATAACTTTTCCAGATTTATTTTAATAAGTTGTGACGTTTTAATAAAGGATGCACATGTAGTTGCAGTGCTAATTTAATTTCATTAGACAAAAAACAACCAAAATTTGAAACTTAAAACGCTTTTTTTCTCAAATTGGAGTGGGATGATAAAGACAAAAAGAGATGGAGCAAGAGTTGGTTACAGTTTTACCACAAATACTATGGTGCATATTGTTTTGCAGATTTCGGAACCAAAGCAGTTCATTTTCTTTTTACTTCTTTTTTTTCGTTTAATCAAGAATTACAATAAAGCAAAAGAAGCAATCAGTAGGGAAGTTATGAATGAGACTCTTACACAGCCCAGCAAAATTTCGATGGGTATAATCATCAAAAGTCTGGATAAGTTGTTTAAAAACGTTTTTTAAACAAAGATAATTTTTGGTTTTTTGAAATAAAAATTATGTTTTTGGCTATAAAGCAAAATATTCTGGTATACAGACTTTTGAAGAATTTGACGTTCTAGATCTTTGTTAGCCTGTGTAAGAGGCTCACTTTTATATAACTTGCTCGTCAATTGATTATGTAATTTTAGCTTGATCCTTGGTTAACTAAAAAAGTCAAGCTGACCCATTTTTGGGGTAAAACTTTGAACCCGAATTTAGCAAAACAATAGGCATTGTAATAAATTTGGTAAAACTTCAACCATTTTTTGTTAGCATCTTTTTCTCTAATCTCAATCCAATTTCAAGATAAACGTCTCTAAAATTTCGTTTTGTCTGGATAGTTTATGCGAGAATCTTCAGTTATCACGTTTCTGGCATCAAAAGTTCGAAAGAGAAAGCTGGTAAAAGTAAATTTTGTTTTCCTTAATAACAATTAATTACACTCATATTATATAAAAAGTTTTTTTTGCAAGTTTTGATTTTGTTCTTTGGTAATGAGAGTTTTCTGCGCTTCTGGCGAAGTAACCGGCACTTTTGTTATTTATATCTTTAACTGGAGTAGTTTTCAACGGCAAAATATACCAATTGTCTTTTTCTCAACAGTCATGAATGGAGACTAAAAGAAAACACATGTTCCAATGAGTGTACACGAATTATGGCAACCCTCTAGCTCCATTAAAATTTTGTAGGTTATCTATACTTATGTCTAAGGCTATGAGTTACCCGACAAAAAGGACCTCTCAGAAGTGAATCTGCCTAAAAAGGTGACGTTTTGCCGAAATATAATACTCAGAGAGTATTTCTTTTCTCTTAGGAAAAAATGTTGTCTTTCACTAATTGACCTTAATTGAATGAAATTTAGTTAAAAACTTTCGCAGTAAAAATTAAACACCAGTTTGAAGGTTGAATGGGAAATTTAAGCCCTTCTTAATTAGGAAAACAGATACTATAGTTGACATTTAAAAAAATTGTCTCGGTCACCTTAGCAGGTTAGTTTATTATTATTATTTTAATCTATCAATTGAAAAAGCTAAATATAACCCAGGACTTAATAACCAATATCGGAGATTATCCGATATTTCAAAGTAAGACACCATAAATATAAAACTCAAAAATTCATTGTTTTGTGGACGGTAATCGGCTTTAAAAAGTGCGTCATTTAATTTAACACATTTTTGTGTAATGGGAAGATTATAATTTAGGTAAGTCATTAAAGCCTTAAAAAATTACGCCTTCAGAAACAGCTGGACAAAAGACGGTAATGACGTTCGATTTCATATTTCTCAGTTTTTTAGTTATTATTTGAAAAACTTAGATTTAATATTAGCGAAAATGGAAACAATTTTAAAAAAATGTTATTTTGCAGTTAAATTTTGCCGTGTTTTTTTTTAAAGAAATTCTAAAGAGTACAAAAACGCAAATCTAGTTTCTGAGATTTTCCGAGCATCATTTCTTGAAATTCTCTCTAATAGACCAAAAAAATAGTATATAGTGGCGCCGAGGATGCCGCTGGAAAAACTTTAGGGTCAGTCAGCCAAAAAAGATTTCTCAAAACAAAACAAAGATGGAAATAAGCATTTGAAAATACTTAAACCAAAATGCTTCATAATTGACAATTTTAGAAAGACGACCCAAAGGCTCACCAGTTTCTAAAAGCTAAGCAGACTTCAAAATGACACAACATCTGGCTTTTTCCATGCTGGCTCTCGCTTTAATTTCCAGTTTTGATCCAGTTGAAAATGTGGGCGGGGAATTTGAACCGCTCGCTAATTACAACTTGGATCGGAGTCTTTTTTTGAAAGATTTGAGATCAATGATGGCACCTCAGTGGCTCGCAAAAAGAGGTAAGAGACTTAATTTCAATTCATATATTCGTTTGTAGTATGAAAATTTTTGTACGCATTTATTTTAGAAAATTTTCTAAAGGTTATTTCGCTAAATGACTGTTTCTTTTCAATAAAATGTTTGAAAAAATTAAATAACAAATTATTTAACTTTTATGCTCCAGCAGAAAGAAAATCCAGCAGAAAAATTAGTGTTTTTCTAAAAGTCTCACAATAAAGCGTTGTTTCAGATGATAGCGAAAAAAGTAAAGGTACTTTTAGTTTTGGTTGGAATTTAGAAATTATTATAGCTCTGTTATTCTTTCTTTGAAGAGATATAAGTTCTTAGTTATTCAAAAGAGGTAAGATTCGTACCATCGGATTCATTTGAATTCATAATTTCGTTTATAGTTTGAAATATTTTTCAAAGCTTATATTTTAGAAATATTTAAAAGAATTAAATATATATATGTCTTAAGTATTATGTTTAAAAACCACGTTTTAAAAAAATAATCAACGAAGAATTTTATTAGGAAAATTGAATTACAAAACAGAAATTTTTTCCAGTAGTCTCACAAAATAGGGATATTTTAGTTGAAAGCGAAAAAATTAAAAGTATTTTCACTTTTATTTTAAAACTGAATCTCATTATAGTTCAAAATTTCTTTCTTCGATGAGATATTAGTTCTAAGTTTTTCAAAATCAACTTGGATTTAGCTCTATTTCACGTTATACAGCAATCACCTAATTCTGCCTAAATTGGAAAAAATTAAACACCAATGCTTCAACTTCCTCACATCTCAGCCCCCCTCCCCCTCTCTCCCCCTCCCTCTTCCCCTCCAAACCCCCGAAAAGAACCCATATATCGTACTTTTTTGTGTGCGCTATTTTCCCCTCAAAGCTACTATTTATCGACGCAAAGGACGTCTTCCAAAAATTTAATTGATATTCTTCAGTACCATCGGGGAAATCCTTGAAAAAGCATTGGATGCAGAGCCCCCCCCCCCCCCTGCCCCGCTCTTAGAACGTTAATGAGAATGTTTGACTTTTAATGTGATAAGGAGTCGAGTTGTTAAAAAGAGGGGTCGCTTGAACCGGCCCCCTAGTTTGTTAACTATTGGGTCATACTGTCATTCTGATATAATTCATAACTGCCCGTTCTATTTTAACAGACATCATGAAGTTATGTATTTACCTGTGCCATTAAACACTTGAACTATTTTTTCATAGATTTAGAAGCATTTTTTGTTATTTGTAGAAGTTTAAGTTCTGACTACAATAAAAGAATCTTTGTTGAACTTTGATTGCATCATTGAATTATTTCTATATCTGTTTTAGTGTTCCGAGGAATTCCAGATCCAAGACGCCGAAGTGCGATGACTCCATAAGCATTTAAAAAGAGATCAATTACAGCTAGCTTTTAAATTATTATAACGAGTTCGTTCGGTTAATCACCCAATCATCAATGCTATTTGTTCTAATATCTGATTCATTTTTTCTGATTGAAAATTGAAAATAAAAATCTTATCTGAAAGCTTTTTAAAGAGATACAAAACGTGACGAAATGCAATCATTTGTTCGCCCAACTTTTGTAAAAGCTCAAAAGCAATTTTTTTTTGTGAATGCTGAAAAACAAAACTTGATGGTTTGTATATTACTCTATTTTAATAAAAATTTTCGTTAATAATTCGCAGAGGCTGTATACTGCCTTGCCTGTCTAAGGACCATGGCTTACATCGAATACATGATCGAGCTGTTTTTTGCTTAGCAAAGCTCATTTTTGCGACTAAAGTCTGTTTTTGTTTCTAAGACTTTCACGTGGTCCACTATTGCAGCCGAAAAGGGTCAGTCTTCAGTAGCCTTGAAGTAAGAGGTTAAATGAGAACTCGTCCTGGCAAACTATCAATGTCAAGGTAGTGAATCGATTTAACAATCTGACGCTCTCAAAATGAACCTCCTACTTCTTTACTAAGTGACTATAATTTAGTCGAAAGGTGTCGTTAATTTTAGATTTTTTCTGCTCTTCTTCTGCAGTAAAAAAACATGATAAAAAACTTGTACTTGTTCCCCTCAGTGTGGTCAATATGCACAAGATTAAATGGAAAAACAAAAAAGTAAAAATGTTTCCCTCATATTACTTTTTTGAGGTTTAGTTTCTGTTTTTTTTTCACAATTTTGAGATAAACATGTTTGACAAAAAATTTAAATTTTTAAAACAAAAACGATTTTTTTGAGGTTTAGTTTCTTTTTTTTTCACAATTTTGAGATAAATATGTTTGGAAAAAAAATTTAAATTTTTAAAACAAGAACTAATTCGCCATCTGAGTCAAAAAATGAATTGGTACAAAAACATTGAAGCTTTTTTCATAAAGTCTATTTCTATTTTTTTTTATAAAGGGGTCTTTTAATTTTAGTTTTTCTCAAGTTTTTCTTTTCACGTCATCTCACTGTTAATTGAGACTTCGAAACACCGCCAACTCGTCATCACTCAGTGTAAACCTGAAATAAAGTGTAAGCCTATAAAAATAAATGCTAGGGGATTGTAATACAAAAGGCAACAAAATCTAATGATTAGCTGTTTAAATTTTGCAGGGTAAGCTCTTGATAATAACTCGTGAGAATAATTTTTTTCACACGTTATCCGTAGATTTCAGTGAAAGTTTTCCAGTTTTTCGCTCAAATGGTATCCGCTGCAGAAAAGACTTAATATTTATTAGATCAATCAAGTTTTTTTTACTTACATCTAAGATCAATCAAGTTGTACTTTATCAGTACAACTAGCAGAAAATAGTTTGACAAACACAAAATATAAAAGTTAATTTGAAAAGCACCAAGATGATTAATGCTTTTTTCAAAATATTTTAGAAGGTCGATGCTTTACCGATGGAATATTGCAGATGCATCGATAAAATATCGCACTTTTATCTTTGATTCATCGCTGACAAACTTTCAAAGTGCCAGAGCTAAATCGTCAAAGCACCACCATTGCGTTTTTTAACGATAATATTTAATGTACATAGTTTGAACATAGTTGAAACATCTAATTCAGACGGTTCACTTTTTTAAAACTCCATTATCAACACTTTTTTACTAATTGAAAAAGTATCAATTTTGCGCTTGTCTTAAAATTGCTGCTGGATGTAAAATCGACAACAAACGGCTGCAAAAGAATCTTCCGAGTCTGGTTTTAATCTTCTCAAGCTGACTGGGAATTTAGCAGATTACATGAACAATACTTGAAAAATTTAAAATTTCTACGAGCATAACACTTATTTTTTCATGAAATTGATTTGAGCCACAAGCAAAAAAAAAACTTATTCTTCAGAAAAAACACCAAATTTTTGTTCCCCAGTGATAGTTAAAAATGCAGTAGTTTTCTCAAAAAAAAAGATTTGTTATGATTAAAGTAAACAAGTGAACGTTAGATTCTATAGTTTTTGAACCCCACATGATTCAAAACGTTCTGAAAATTTTCAATAGAGTTTCTAAACTTCAAAAAAAAATTATGAAATTGTTTTAAAAGAATCAACGCAGCTGTTTTTCTAACACGTTAATTTTTGTAACGAAAACTAAAAATGATATGTCAAGCAAACTGGTAAATCATTTCACTACTCGTGGGTTTTTTGGATTTTTTTGCCGTGAAAAACTTGATTATTTTTTTTACTAGGTCTCCTGGTTATGTATTTTTCAGTTTTCAGGTTCGCCCCTTCCGTCCAGATTTTTGGAGTTTCGCCTAGACGCCCTGATTCCTGTAAATCTACGCCCGTGGTGTTCTCGCCCGGTATTTTCTCATCCGTTGACAAAAATATTACCACTAAATTCTAGCTTTCGAGTTTATCAGAGTTTTTTTTAATTTTTCAATTTTTTGCTCTACTTTCAATAAACTTGCTCTACAAAAAAAAGTAATGTGCATTTTCTAGATAAAATTAATTTTTAGAACTTTGTTTTGTCGACTGAGTCAAGAAATTTTACAAATGATTATATAAAATGAACTTGCTCTACAAAAAATTGATTTGCATTTTGTAGACATTTAGAACTTAGTTTTGTCAGCTGAGTCAAGAAATTTTTATGGATACCTAAGCCATAAAATTTTCAATTTTAAAAAACAATCTTAATTTTTTTTGCAATAGGTTCCTTCAAAACAGTTTTGTTTTGTAAAAAATTCTTCAAGTTTTTCACACGTCATCTCACTGTTTATTGAAACTTCGATACACCGCCAAGTCGTCACCGCGCATTTTACACTTGAAACAAAGGACTGCTGGTGGCAAGGGAGCGACAGTGGCTAGAAAGGTTAGCTGTTTAGAAAGTTTACAATCTTCAATGGTTAGCTGTTTAAAATTTGCAGGGTAAGCTCTTGCAATAACCTCGGGAGAGTAAAATTGTTTCAATTTTATTCCTAGTTTTCAGAAAAAAATTATAGATTTCTCAGTCTGAAGGCATCCGCGGCCAGAAAAACTAAAATTAAGGTTTTTTTCCCCCAGATCAAAATTTTTTTTTGATTAATCTTGTTGTAGTTTCTCTGAAACAAATCTATGCAAAACAGTGAAAAACAAAGTTCGCCACCACCAAGTCGTCACCGCGCATTGTACGCTTCAAACAAAGGAGTGCTGGTGGCAATGGAGCAACGGTGGCTAGAATGGTTAGCTGTTTAGAAAGTTTACAATCTTTTGCAGCCTTTTGTTTTCGACTTTTTGTTCGACAGAAGTTATGAGTTCATCAATTACGAGCGGTAATTTAACCTGTGCGCTTGTTTTGATATTGATAGTGAAACAGTGTTATTTATGGCGTTTGATCAAAAAACTACAAACCTTAAACAGCAACGATTAACACAGTTTCAATATCGATGTTAAAAAATGCGCATACGTTAAAATACTGCTGGTAATTGATGAACTCATAACTTCTGTTGAATGTGAAGTCGAAAACAAAAGGCTGCAAAAGAATCTTCCGGTTCTGTTTTTATGTTATCTTAATCTGATTGTGAATTCTGCAGGTTAGATAAAAACTACAGAAATAACTCTGCGTATGATATTTGAAGCTTAAGGATTTTTTAAAGCCATAATCAAAACAAACAATTTATCCTGAAACAATGAACATCTTTTTTGCCACTAGTGATAATTAAAAGGTCAGCAGCGTTGTTTAAAATTAAGTGTAAATTTTCTGATTTTATTTGAAGTTAACCAATTTCAACTGATTCATATTTATGATCGCAAGTATTTTTTTAAAGCTGAAAGTACGCATGAAAATCCCCAGTTTTGAGCTTCTGATTTTCTAAAAAGAGATTTTCTAAAAATCAAAAAATATCTGAAAACTTAAAAAATTAAAAACTTATATCTCAAGTGCTTAAAAACTTATATCTCAAAAAATATCTGAAAACTGAATAATCTGAAGAATTAGCGGTCTTTTAGCAAGCAGCTTATCATATCTAACGAAAACAAAAGTGACACGCATTCAAGCGAACTGGTTAACATTTGGCAAATGCGTTTTTCCTATCTTTTAACCATTGTTGAATTCGCTGGAAACAAAAATTTGAGCGCTTTTTTCAAACTAAATTACTCATTTAAGCACCGTGATTTTTTAAAAGCCTGTGAACTTCTTGCGCATACTTTTGGCGTTTTGACAGGTTTGAAAAGCCAGTCACATAAAGATTAACCCGTACATTATATTGATCGGCATATGATACTTGCAAAAAATGATGCTGAGCATGAGCGGCTGTTTTTGATTTTTTTTGCGACATCAAGTGAATTTTGGTCGTATGAAAGCAAAGACATAGGACTCACTAGATTATTCGAGATCTGGATAAATTTGATGGAGTGGTTAATAGTAACTACACATTCGATTATTTCAACAAACCATTTTTGAGAAATATTTATTTGGTTAGATTTTTTTGCGATTACGCTACAAACCATATGAAGTCATTGTCAGAAAAACTGGAATGGAAAAGTGTTTGGGTGGAGGCAGAAGCTTTTTTGATGCAATATCTAGGCTTATGGGAAAAACAACAGCTTTACGGTATGCAGGTGGCATTGTGGCTCAACTGCCAGTGAAAATCAACGTTCGAAGAATCTAAATTTTCAAGCTGAGAACTTGGAAATAATTCAGGATAGTTTCAGTTTTTACCGCAAACCATAGCTTTTAAAGGAATCGTTTTCAACTTAAATTACGCAAGACTTCTAAATGAATGAAAAGAAAACTTCAAAAATTTTCCATTTCAGCGTTTTTAATACTCTTAACAACGTTGTTTCTTCCACTAATTAATGTACTTAAAAATCGATCTTTGGCATGCTAAACCTAAGCAATATTGGCTTTGAATTGTCCTTTCTTTTAAATCTTTATGAAATCTCGTTTTTTCTAAAACGGATATTCTTTTGAAAACTCAAATGTAAATGTTTGTTCAAAACTATCAAAAACTTTTGTATCACTCAGAAGCTTTCGAAATTATTGATTGACCAAATTTCAGGGATTATAATTTGTGAAAATTGATTAATTTTAAGAATCAATACGATTTTAAAAAGTCGACATCAAAGAAGTTTTCGATAAAAAAAATATCGCTATCTAATCAGTGAAATCACAAACACTGTTGGATAAATTTTTGACAACAAAAAATTTCTCAGTTCAAGAGATTTAGAAAAGCATGTTTTTCAACAGTTTTTATTTTTTTCAACAGAAACACCAGCAAATCGAGTTACTCTTGCCAAATTTTTTCTAATTCTAATTCTGTTAAACCATCGCTCTCAAAAAGGCTCTCTGTTTTTGCCGGGTTAAAACATTGAAATTCACTAATATTCACTTGTCAATTGAATAAACTGGCAAATGAGGAAGATTCTTGCACATTGTCGGGCAAAACGAAACACAATTAACTTATTGACAGCAGTTTTGATTAGCAAATGAATAAAGTGCGCAGAGTCGTGCTTGGAAAGCAGATCAAATGTTGGTTCCCTAATTTGTCGTTTGACCGATTTGACAAAACTTTGATGTAGTGGATATTCCGTAGATTGTAAAGCTGGGATTTTTTTTACAACCACTGTTTTTGTGGGCGAAAAAATTCTGTGGCGTCACATAAATTATGGAAAATCGAAATGTGTTATTTTTTCGTCAAAACTGGGTCGAATTGATTTTTCTCCGTTGAACAAGGAGAAAAAACACATCTTGGGTCGGGTCGGTTGAAATTTACCAGGCATCAGTCAAGACGGTCGAAACAAACTAAGTTTTGATCGAACGGTCGAAACATCAATTGAAAAACCTCTTTTTGGAAAAATAATCCCCAACGCCATATATCGTCAAAATGATAAATTTCGCTCCTAGTAACATATCAATTATGGCAAAAAAGCTTCCTTGAACCAATTTGGAACGATTTCTAAGACGGATTACATCTACGCTTACGCGTAAATAGCTCGAAATATATCGCGCGTTATTGTCCCAAATTAGCCAAAAGATATGCAATCTTTAAACCACCATAGCTTAACAAAATTTGATCACAGGTAAAATATCTTTTCAATTTTAAGCTCAAGACAACAATACCTTTTGAATGATATAAAAAAACCGGTCAGAAATTGTCAGTTAAAAAGTCGAAACTTGTCTGAAGAAAAAAACGACCCGAGCACAATTATTCTCTTACTATCGTTACGAAAGTCAGAACAACAAGATTTGAATAGATCAAGCGCGAAAGACAGCAATAAAACCAAATGGTGGCGTCCCTTATGCTTAAGGGACCGAATGCTTGAAATTATTTTTAGCTTGCTTTCAGCCAATCCGAATTGAGTATTCAAAATCTCAAACTAAATCGCAAAAATCCCAAAGTAGGAAAATAAATGCAGGTCATTAGTGTTAATATTGACCGATTAGATAAAAAGCAGATGCGTTTTCAAGACTGGAAAGTTGTTAAGCTTTTGAACTCATTAGTATGGATGTTTATCTGAGTAGTAATGCGGTTGTAACCCGCAATTTGTATTAATTTTGATTATTTGCCACTGATTTAATACACTTTCTGTTAATATTGATTTCGATTTTGTGAGAAAGGCACTTAGCCAATATACATGCTTAGCGAATATGATTGGGTGAAAATTTTCAAGCATTCGGTCCCTCAAGCATGAGAACCCTCCCCGAAGCAAATAAAGCCAATTTGAAAAGTTTATTGACCGTTTCTCGTAAAAAATTATACCTGTAATTCAATATGAATCGTATTTATTTTCATAAAACAAAAAAATGGAAACCAGTCCGCCTACTTCTCCCATTAATCCACAACTGCCTAAATTAAACTCATCAGGAATTGGCAATTAGTTTAGCTATTTGATACGAAGAATATATTATATCTCGAAGTTCAAGAAAAATGATAGTTCCTAGAAAGGCGAAGTAGGGAAAGATCGTATAGCTTTCAGGGCCACTGAGTTGGTTTTCATAATGAAAGCATCCATAAAGAGTAGACAGGACAAATTAATTGAACTCTATCGAAGTTATTTGTATATATTTCGTTTCATTGAAAATTAGGTAGGAGTTCTTAAAAGCTTTATTTCATCTAGTTTTTCAGATTTTCGCGGAACAAAAGGAAAAAATAATTAGTTGCCCACTTTTTTTATTTCTCAATCAGACATTTTTCTCGTAAGACGCCAACATCAACAACAAAAAAAAACTAAAAAAAATCGTTTGAAAAAAAAATGATTACGTTGTATTCGAAGCAGGTTCGTTTCACAAACTTTTCAACAACTGGAACATTATTTGGAGTCCTCATTTTGGCCACGCTTCTTCTGGAGTTGGGTTCAGTATCCGGCCTATCTAGACCCTTGTACATCCAGGGCGAAACAGAAAGCGATTTAACACCTGATTGGTCATCGGCGAGGCTGTTTCGCAGAATTCTTTTCACCAACAGATCTCCAAATGAGAAAAGATATTCACGTGAGTAAAATTTCGGAAAAAATAGGACGTGCAACCTATCTTGAGTTAAAAAGTGGGGGAAAAGATGGCTCCCGAGATAACGCTTTTTGGATAAGCCAATAGTTTATATATATAATCTTTCAAAAAGTCAGCATTTTTCATGTTGTAAGCTAGGTCAATCTATATTTTTGCAATCATAAAAAAATTATGATTATTTTTGTCATTTTTGTACCAAAGTAATTTTCCAGGATTCTACTTTGACAAAAAAAATTCTGGACCGCAATCAAATTTTTGAAAAAAAAACGGGTCAACCATGCCTTTTTTGGGCACTTTTTGGAAAACTTTGACCAAAAAAATCGCTTTTTTTTTGGCGCGCGCTCCCCTTTCAAATTAGTATATGCTGTCGCCAAAGGCGACTTTAGAGAATTTTTAAAGTTAGTCAACCATACATCAAACGACTCCCCCCCCCCCCCCCCCCCTTAATCCGCCCCTTAACCAGTGCCTTTTCAAAAACCCTAGATTAATCCTTGGTAGAACAGTTGAACTGACTCTTCTATTCTCAAAGTGAGATGTATTTCAAGTTTTACGCGCTAAGCAATTTGGTCTGAAAATTTCAAATTTTGTCGTAAATTTCATATTCGGTCGATGTTTGAGATGTTTTTTCAGTGGAAAAATTCCTTACAGTGCTTGTACTTATGAAAAAACATTCACAAAAGTTCTTAACAGAAGGTTTTTTTAAGAAAAACCAAACTATGAATCCAACATTTTGTCCTAGATTCGAAACTTTGTGAAAGACTTCACCAATCGTTAATGGAATTATGTTTGCTGTATTTTACCATTTGAAACATAGTCAACTGAGTAAAACTTACTAAATAATGTTAGTAGTTTTCAGCTATGGAAACTTATTCGTTTTGATTTCAGCTTTAAGGGGCCTCCCTGATCCAGGTCATTCGGGATGAGCAGCTTGAACTGAAGTCAGTGAAACTGGTTTCCAGAGCTCAAACTGAGACACTATGCATCTAAAAAAAATCGCAAACTGTACACAAATTATCATCGAGCAAACATAAATTTAGTACAAAGTTATTTAAGTTGAGATTACTGACGATCAAAATCAATAATTTTCTGCAGTTTTGCTTGAGTTTATGATATTACATTGATATAAATTATATGATCTTGCTCAAAATATTCGCAGTTAATTACTAATTTGACATAAGACGTCAAAATATTTTAATAGACCTCGTGGAGTTTTTATGAACAATGGAGCTTTTAGTAAACAAACTCTTTAACATAAAACAAAGTGTTTGAATTCGGGAACTGGTTAAGAATTGCTCAATTGTAAATCATAAACAGTTCTTGAAGTTCAATGTGATACAATGGCGGATCTAGGATATTCTCCAGGGAGATTGGGCTGGATTTTCGAAAAAAAAATTCGAAACTTTTGTCGATTTTCTTAGGTCGAATAAAATGATTTCCCGAGCTCTCCCAAAGCACTAAAAAGCTGTTTTGGTAAAAAAATATCTGAGCCGTTTGCAATTTGCTGAAAAAACAGGCCAAAAAAATCGTTTTTCAAGCACTTTATCTGAAAATGTTAACCAAAAAATTGCACTGTTTCGGTGCGAGCTCCCCCCTCAAAATTAGTATATTGGCGCCAACGGCGTCCTTAGAAAAATTTTAGGGTCCATCACCAAAAACGGATATCTCAAAGTAGTAAAAAGGTTAATCCTTTGAGTTGGCAGGGTGTAGAGTCCCTGAGGGGGGGGGGCGTTGATTAGAACGATTTCAATCAAATTTTTTTTCGTTGCCTTGTTTTTTTTGTTTGTTGGTTGTTTATTCTGTAAAATGTTATCAAATTTTAATAACTGGATTAAGGCTTGCCAAAAATGTACACCTTGTAAGATTTTGCAAATAAATAGGACGTTATCACATACGTAAAAGTAAGCATACAAAATCATGACACGGGCGTTCAACTGCGTACGAACGTAAAATCACGGTAGGAAACTAAATTAGAAATTCAATGTATAATTTACAATTGAAATTTATGCGGCAATCCGAACACAATCCAATTTTTCAGAAACAAAAATTAGAAACAATCAAGATTCTGGTTTATGAAAAAATACTTGTTATACAAATTTCATACATAATTTGTTAGAATGAAGTCCTCGAGTTTTCTTAGAATTTCTCTTGTTTTGGCAAAAAATTTGTTGTATCGTCGTACATATATATATATATAAAAAAATTTTGTCAACAAAAAATGCTTATCATACAATTTCCATTTATAGTAAATCTATGACCAGCATTTTTTTGATGGCGACTGCAAAAATTTTTATATGATGTATCGAAGTCCAAAATTTTTATTTCATTTTCAGTCGCAAAACGAATTTTGTACTCAAACAATTTTTTTTGTGTGCCTAACGTAGTCTTGAGCAAAATTTTGGTGACTCTTCTTTTGAGTAACCAAGGTCATTGACACTTGTGTTCGGTTACGAACACAACCTAAAACTTTTGAGAAATTAAAACGAAAAAAAAATCCATCTTTTTTGTTTATGGAAAAATGCTAGTCATACAATTTCCATATAAAAAAAATCACTAATCATAGACATTTCATGCAATGTTTTGTGCATATATAATTGCATGAAAAATGTATGACTAGCGTTTTCTTATATGAAATTTGTATGACTCGTATTTTCGGTCAACCCTGTATATCTTGGGTTTTGGCTAAAGCTTGTAACAACAATACAAAGAAAAGAAATAAGGAAAGCAAAAATTTTCAAAAAACTACTGTTTTTGTTCAATAACCCCGAGATACCTTATGTCTTAAAGTTAGTGGGTCATAATTCACCGAAAACTTGGCGCTGGCTCTAAATCAATATCAATCTTATTTTTAGATTGTACGAATAATGTCAAGAACTGTACTTTTTTACGAAGAATTGTTTCAAAAATTGGCACCTTTTTTGTTTTACTTACACTGAAGAATTACTCCTGGTTATCCAATAGCATTGGTGATTTGAATTTCTACGTCTTTTGAACGAGAGTCGAACCTAAAAAAATATGTCTAGAATGTCTGTATCCAGATGCGAAGTTTTTTCTCAAAAATCAAAAAACCTTTTTAGAGTTTTTTTCTGTTTTAAACCACCAGTTGCCGAGGAAGTTTTAGAGTTTGCTATACTGCGAATCATACATCGGCGGGTTTTTCGATATATTAAAAAAAGTGAACTGAACACACAGAACACGGTTTTTTTTCGTTTCCGATTTCAAAGCTTATGCGGGCTCCAATCTCAAAATCTCAAAATCTTCTCGGCCAATAAATCCGACAATCGGTAAATTGAACATTTTAACGCGTTCATGGCAACAAAAACTTTTGGCTTAACACGCGAAGCTAGCTCTCAAAAATATTGGTATTTGTCCGTGAGACAAGTTGCTTCTTTTTGGAGGTCAGACTTAATGAAGTCTGAGCCGTGTTAGAGAGAAAAGTTAACCCATAAGGGTTACACTTCCAGTTTTTACCTATATGCGCAAAGACGGTTGGAGCCATTTGGTTTGAATTCTTGATACATGATACAAACAATGTGGTTTCTGTTATCCGAACAAAAAAAGCAGGGTGTACCGCGGCGCGCGATGAAACGCTCGATGACCATCACACTTGAACTGGTGTCTAGTGAATGCACAACCTCGAGTTGTCCAAACCTGCTGGTGAGACAAAAGAATGAAAGCCATATCTTTTTCAATGCTCCTTCGAATGGGAACGTAATATGATTCATATTAGTCCATGCCTGTAAAGGAAAAGGTGATTGCTTTACCCGAAGCGTTTTATTGGTAAATCGACCTTTTTCGGCTGAACCGTGACCATTTTTAGTTTTCGTCATGTAACGCAATGGTTTTCAGTAGACTTCAGCAGTCGACGCAACCCCAGTATAGTGTGTTTTAAAATAATCACGGAGCGCATTTAGTCCAACACTTGATGAAAATGCTCAAGGTGGAGGTTCCGAGCCAAAATCCGATCTACGTTTGCCGGACGTCCAGCAAAATAGGGTATTTAGCATCAAACTTGGTGTCAATTGAACGTCTTTTGCGGCCAGTGAAACGAATGATACCCGCTGGACTCAAGAACGGGGATTGCGTGCCAATCTTGCTGTTGCTCTTAATGGGTTTAACAGCAGTAAAAAATCTCATTTCGTCGGGAAATGAGTTGACATCCGCAAGTTGTATCCTCAGTGATCCTGAGGTTTGATTGACGCAACATCGCGACAAAGGTAGAGGACACCTCCTAAAGGTTATTGCCATCGCATGACGGCCCTTTAACCTGTTTTTATTGATCACCTCTTGATTGGGTTTAAACGGCCAATCCCTGGTCCTAAGAACGCTTGGCCCAATAACCCAGCCGCTATCCTTGAGTTTTTCCAAAGAAAACCTCCGTGTACCGGTATCACTCAGGACATGGTGCCACTCGTCAGTAGTGGTAGATTCGAGTACTTAGCCGACGTAACTTTGACAAAAACAGGTAACTTATCAGTAGGTTAAGCCACAACAGTACGATGGTGCTATCTGTCCACATAAAGATATCATTCACTTTTTCTATAAGTGCCTTCACAGTTTCAATTTCCAACCGTGTGGAAAGTAGAGCAGCTTGAAGTTCTTAATTTGGAAATGACAATGCTTTCGTTGGCGCATCATGCGCTTTAACGAGGACAAAAGATATTTCAGTTTTGTGCGACCTTATGAGTCGCGCACGCAAAACCCAACGGCGCAGAGAACATCCTATGAGCTATCACCGATCATGTGAACCTCGAAGGGATCCACAGTTACTGTGGAATAACTGTCGGTAGGTGTCAGGTGACCTAGCAGAGGGAGCTGGAGTGCCACTCGACAAACTGTTCGCTAATATCTTCTTGTAAATCATCTGTCCATTTTTGGCCACTTACTTGCCAAAAGTCCTTAAGTGAAAGACGAGCCCTTACGTTGTACGGGCTACTAACCCAGAAGAATCAAATTAAGAAGATGTGTCCTTTTCATTATCATCCCAGTTAAAACCTAAGACGTACGGTGTTCAATGCCAATGTTAATTTTCAACTTTACTGACAGTAGTATATCTTGGAGCAACTCAGCGCGGGGGGGGGGAGGTGACTGCCATGTTATTAGATAGGCTATAGAGTATCCATTCACCAGCCTTTTTTTGCCAGGGGATTTCCCATGTAATAAGATATGTATGTTATAATTTCCAGAGTTTCAGATAGTAAAGTGACAAGTTTCGAAAAATTTTTGCCAATACAGCAATGTTTAAGATTCAAAGCGAAGTCTGAATCAAAAAACAAAAGATTGTTAACCCAAACGCAACGTTTAAAAAGAAATAATGAAAAATGATTAGTTACAGAAAAAATGTACTGATTTTAGGCATCGATTTCAATTTTACTTCATAATCTCTTACCTATTAGAGGTTTAGTTTGTTTTCATTATAAATACCTTCCCTTTTAGGGTAAAAAAAGCTCAGTCCTTTTCTAGGTTTCATATAAGGTTGAAACATCTGCATGGTTAATTATCGTAAAAACTCAAAAATTAACTGAAATTTTTCATTGCGTCGTCCAATTCTTATCGATACTCTGCCGTCGGACCATCTCCAGGAGTCTTCTAATGTGCTGTTGTTTGATCCTTTACTGGCAAACTTATTATTCTGACTTTTACTATTGTAACAATTTTAAGTTTTACTACAGAGGCACAATTTTTCGAGAGCTTCATTTCAAACAAGTCTTTAGCTACATCATTCAGTCTCTTGAAGAAATGGTTATTGATAGCTTCATGGGTCTTTTTGTCTTCAAGATATTTTGTCATTGTTTTTTGATCTGTCCATTATCTGGATGCCGTAGTAACTTCTTCCTAGCAACTTCGATGTTTCAGTTACCAAACCAGCTAATGTATTCTCATCACTGGCTCGCCTAGCATCATCAACAGACTGAACGAAATTATTGAATATTTTACACTGAGTTTATTGAACAAACCTTCGAATTTTTGTACACTGTAAATCGTGATCCAAGTAAACGTTCAAAATGGTGTTATAAGAGTTCCGTTGGTTTAATTGAAGCTCGTTATCGAAATTTGCTGCGGTTGTTCCTTGTTTCAATAGATTGTTTTCTTCTGCAGTTGTCTTCATGTATTTCCTTTTATCAAGGAAAACAAATTGGAATTTGGAAGTTAAAGATTTTTGCTTTGGATTGCAAAGGGATCGCATTGCACGAAGCCGAACATTTGTTTCATTTCTTATGTTTTGCAGTTGCGCAATGGAAAAAAAAGTCATTCGAGGGGAAAATAAGTTCTAAGATTTTTCACGTCTACATTGTTTTTAAACTGATCCCAACAATTACACTACTACACTTTTTCTATCGAACTATCCTTTTTACACTACACAATCTTTTCGAAGATTTCCCATTTCTCTTTTCTCGGTTCTTTGCTTGTTATCATCATTATTAAGATTAGATATCAAAATTGTTGCTCGCATTTCTCCTCATCTGATCTTTTTGCCCTTATGTTCAAAATGTTGTCAACAGAAGTCACTAGTGACAATTATGGTGAATTTTTAATACATGCAACAAGAATTGCGAGATCTGCTTGGTACCAAAAATTGTACGAGGGGAACCCCGCTTCGAGCTTTTCAAGAAAGATGAGTTGGGGCAACTCGTAAACAGATATCAAGTCTACCTTGGTGAAAACGGAGAAGCAATTTCGGCAATTAGACCTACTGTTATTCACGATGCTGAAAACTTTGATTTCTTTCCTATGTTGGAATTCACTGTTGGCAGAGAGTCAAAAATGGATCAGGAGCTTGCCAGCTGCAACAAAATGTTTGACATAGCAACTTGTATTAGAACAAAATTTGTGTCACGACTAAGAAGTACAATGTTAAAAAGCCTCCCTACATTCAGATTCGACTCTCCACTGCAAAAGAGAACAAAGCAATGAAACAAGTTGCCTATGTCAACTATACTTTGACCAAACTCAAAGAACTCTCACATTTTTTGTGAGAATTTTTGCTTTGTTGAGAAATGAAATGTACAATAAATTGGGTTTTTTTTTATAGTTTTTTCCTAATTGTTCAACAGCAAAAGTCCCAAAAAATTCCGCCTTCTGTTAATGAATCAAAAAAATTACCAAACTCGAAGAATTTGGACGTAGATTTACAAATAATCAATTTTGAGTGGACTCTGCATTATGGTAGAAGATAAAATTACATAGGATACTGATCTGATACCAAAACAATTGATCCTATGGAATCTTTTAGGGAAAAAGTCAAAAGAAAAAATCATCTAAAAACAAGCATGATAAATTGCTCGAAATACTTTCCTAATTACTAGTTTACAAAGAGGCATTCAAAAAAATTGTATCCTTATTGACGAATTCACAGTAAAAAATGAACATACAGAAAACCAATAAAATTCTTAGACTTTTTGAGTTTATAAAGCAAGATGTTTTATTAAATGCAAAAAGTAAAAATTTCTTTTTTGTTCCTGTGTTGGTGTGTTGGTCTGTTCTGTTAGACCCGGACATAAACTTGAAAAAAATTCACCAAAAATTCCTGTGTGGATCATTTTCTTGTAAACTTCAAAACTTTTAGACAATATGCATTTCTACATGACTCTGCTGTATCTGAAAAAAATTAGTTGAAAAAGGACCTGGTTTTTCTTATATTGCACCTAGTCTACACAAGTCATGTTTTGTTTGGTCACTTGACTGGATCATGTTTTTTTGGTCAGGTGATTGGATTACTTTTCTTTTTAAATGTCGAAAAAAAGCTAATATAAGGAGCTAGGCTGTTTGGATTATTGATTTTATTGAAAACGAAATAGTGAAAGTGTAAGGAATTTTCAAGGATGGACTTTCAATTCTTTGTTGGTTTTTCCTTTCTTCCTCACCAAAAACTCAAAACAACATCCCAATTTAATTGGTGTACAAAGCATTTTCATGGAATCAAATGTGCAGCAGTAAAAAACTTATACTGAACTTGAAAAAACATTGAAGAATCTAGTAGCCTCAAAATTACAATTTTTTTCCAAAATGTTCTAGAAAAATAGACATTTCTGTCAGATATTTTGAAAACAAAAATTATTAATTTGGATGACTGTGCTTGCCCAAAATATCAGTCTGGTATTCAAAAATGAAGAATATGATTGGAGATGTAGCAAATAACCTGTTTTGTCATGCAAAAAATCTTCACTCCGCAGAAAGAAAAAAAATTGCATGCGATAATTTAAACTCATAGTCAACTTCTCTCTCTAGACTTAAGATATTCAACCAGAATAACAAGCCCGTAAATTTCAAAACTTTTGTTTTTGATGAATAAAAGCAAGAAAGAAAGTCATGGAAACTGTTTGGACGTACAAAAAATAGGTCAATTTTAGTTTTTCTGTGACAATGTTTTGTTATAGTTTTGGTGCTAGTATGTGCAATCTTTCGAATATTGTTACCCACAACATATGAAGAAACGACAGTTTGGGTAGCTACCTTATTAACTAAGGTCGGTTATATTTTCTTATGAAGTCTTATCAAGCAAGGTCTTTTTCAAAGCTTTGAAAAAAATAATATCTTCTAAAGAACGTTTTTTTTCCCCTATTTGTCCGAGTGGATCAGAATTTTCTCATCTTGTTTTTGGTTGGTTGAAAATTGGTACTTCAAACCAGCATTTGAAAAATTTTTCTGCCTCTATCAAAATTACCAACTGTTATTTTCAAATGCAAAGAAGGAACCTTGAATTTATCCGAGGAGTAGATTTTAACTAGAACTAAGCAACTCCTTTTCTTGATGATTTTTGTGAAAAGTTATAAATCTCCAAAGAATTTTAAAAATTTGTCACTGCTGGAAGACAAGGAGTCTGAATAAAGTCTACAACAAACACCATTTAATGATTCGAAGCATTTTGGGAAGAGACATCGAGCTACAAAATACACACATAGCCTGTTCAAGTCACCGAGGGATGTTTCATAAATCAATAAAAGTAAACAACTAGATCTAGGTTCTCAATTGAAAGAGTTGTATCATAATGCAACATCATTAGCCAAAAAAAACTGGGTGTTTCGCGTAGGATTTGCTCTAATAGTGGTTCATTTTGAACGAAGTTTTATTTCCTAGCTGGAACAGAGACAAAATTTTTGGATGATGAAAACACATTAGGTCTCTATTCTCCCAATATTTCAAAAAAAATTTTTTAGGCTTCGAAAACAATTCTTTACCATTTGCCCAAAAAATTTCAGTCAGTTTCTGAGCGTGTGTTTGGTAATTATAATAAAATGAGAGCTTCAAAACCTTTGGAAACAAAACGTAAGAAATCGAATAAAAAATTCAGAATTAAGAAACAGAGAAGAAGAAACATTTTATAATCAACTAAAGGTTTACATCTGGTATCTATTGTCACACCACTCGTCATGAAATGAATGACATAGTATAGAACACTTGGTTTTTTTTCCGTACTCAAATTATCAACCAAAAGTACACTTCAAAGAAAAGAAAAGTTGGAATAAAAGCAAGAACATGAAGTTAATGTACCAAATGACTCTGATAATATTTACAGTGCTGTAAACGCAAGGTTGAAAACGAGTGACAGTAAACATTTTTGTAGATTTTGTAAGTTTCGATTTTTCAAGAACTAAACTAAGCCAGAAAAATTGTTTTGGATAATCGAGATACAAAACAAATTTATTTTTGTGTGAACTTGAACAGAAAAAAAACGTCTTTCCAGATAGTTATTGTGCCTTTCTGGAAGCAACTCAAATTCCACCTCAAATTATTATTAACAAGAATGCCATATCAAAAAAAGGAAACTGGATCTCAACCAAAATCCCAAAAGGTAAGACTAAACAGATTGTAACCTAGAGGTTGAGATGCGTACATTTCTGCGCAAAACATGAGTGAGGAGAGCCCTTTTTCAAAAAAAATGTAGTATAATTTACAAGCCATGACATCTTATGGAAAATTTAGTCCACCGATGTCCATCAATTTCGAGAAATTTTAAGCTTGTTGCAAATATATCTTTGAAATCTGGTGAATGAACTTGTCTTTCGTAGATAAATTAGCAACTCGAAACACTAAAACAAAGTATTTTTTTATTGCTGTACACTTTTTTTGAAAAAAAAAACCAGAAATCAAGCAATGAAAACAAAGTATGCCAAAAACACCTTGAAAAATTTCAAAAAAAATTTCTTGAAGGAACACTCCTGGAGAAGCATTTGCAGAGAGAAATTCAGTTTTTAAAACTCTATATATCGCTATATTGAAGATTCTTGTGAAAAATTTTGTTCCCAAATTTCATTAGAAATCCTATGAACTATCGCAAGAGATGGTTGTCTGGAAAATCTCCCAGAGATGTGAAAAGTTTTGACTTTTTGTCATTTGTGTAACAAACCAATCAAATCAATTTCAAATTTGAAAATTGGGAATGGAGTGAAAATTTCGAAAAACAAAATTCCGTGCCGAAAAAGATAGAAACCGCAGTTTACCGATGAAGTAATTGAAATATCATCAAAATCAACAGAGAAACCGGCAAAATTTATCATCAAAATTCTCAAAAAAGAGGAGAAGGTCTTGGCTATTTTTATGAAAAAGAGCTGAGGAAAAGCTCAGATTAAAGGTTAATCTTTTTTATCTTAATTTAGTTTTTCATCGATGGCCAGTCATGTATTCTTTCACTAATGAGCTAGTTTCTAATGCTTCTCTTTTGTTATCCGAATTATAGTCTTAGGCCCTCTCACACTTTCTACCGGAACACAAACATCTCACGAAAGAATGGGCGGTTGCTAGTTCAGATATAACGTAGCTTTTCTTGTACCATCACTTTGCTGAAGGAAATCTATTTTCATAGATGGAAGATATAGTTTTCAGGAAAAAAGAAAAAGTTGAACCGATGCATATTGACCCTGGTTTGTATCCAACTATTGTTGATACAGTTCTTTCCATGAATGGCAAAGTTAAAAAACGTCTAAGTGCGCAAAAGTATGAAAAACCGGAGTTTTTGTTTTAGTGGATAAGATTACATAAGAATTAGCCATTCATTTACCTGAGGATCAATCAGTATATATCATTCAAAGTGCTGATTTGAGTAATCTTTTTGATTGTGATTTAGAACAAAATCAGACAGGGGTTATGATGAGTGGACAAAGACCACATTACCCTCAGTGTTCCTACGACATTATAAGAATACATTCCCTTATGGTATATAATGATTTTTTAGAATATAACCTAACGGGTGTTACAAAAAACTTATTTACTTCGCTGTATTCTTTTCATTTCGAAAGTAAAAAAAAGGAGACAAAAAACTATCTACAGGACAGTACATGAAATACCAGTTCATTACAAAGGTGAGTTTTAAAAATTTATCGAAAAGTCTTTTCAAAGCATAAAAAGAACTAAGGGAGACTATAGAAGAAAAAATTCCTTTGGTATCCGTACACGATTTGTTCTCTTGTTCGGTAAGGTTTTGGATAACCATTGTCAACTTATATTTCAAACGGAATGTTTGTTAAACTTTCAGAGAACTTTTCCATTTTTTTATGGACATGCAAGACAGCGTGGAAAAGAACTAGATGCTCCTGTACAAATTTTTGAAAGAACTGCAAGCTCCTTTCTTAATAAATGAAAACTCTCATTTGCCAAAACATTAGGAGCAAATTCATTTGAAAATGCAGCACCAGAGATTAGAGAAATCGATAGCGGACAAAAAACTCAAAATCTTTGCAAGAGATGTTGGAACAAAAATAGTTGGAAAAAATCCGAACTAGTAGAAGCAATTCTCGAAAAAATAGATCGGAAACCAGTCGCTCTCGCAAGTATGTTCTTGACAAAATAAAATGAGTAAATTAAAGTAGTCATTTTTCAACTAATCAAGTCTTCTTTGCAGATTTTTGATAAAGTGCCAGTTTTAAAAACAGTTACTTTAATTAGAAGAAGTATTCTTCGGTACTTATCTAGATGAAAGCAGTTTTGAAACTGAGACGCATTGTAATTTTTTTTTGGATTAAATAAATATCAGATTAAAAAATTTCACGAAAAAATATCAGAGCATAAAGGACAGTCAGAGGATGGTTCAAATGAGGAGCCAGAACCTTACCTAACAGATGTAAACAATCTACTACATTTTTGGGAGGAAGACTATGAATGGGAACAATCGCTGAAACTTTTGATTTTTTTGAGCTTTCAAGTTTTTTTTAAAAAAAAAACTTTCTAAGTTTTTGGGATTTTTTATTGATATTTCTCTGTTCTATCTTTTTTTAACACAATTCTCCAGAAAAAAAAGACGATCAATGCTGTTTAATTGAAAACCTGAGAAATTCATACAACCTAGACTGTAAAACAGTGTTTAATAACCTTTGTCCAATACATAAAACTTGTGTATGAGACTTTGCTCATTCGGTACCTAAACGCATGTAAGTCATCAATCTTACTTTGTAATCCAAAAGTGCACTATCATACGATCAATTTCCTTATTTTTACATGAAATTCAGCTAACAATTGCAAAGATGGATAACCTGTCATTTCTGCAATATATCGAAACAATTTCTGAGTTGAGGTTTAGGTATATGAAGTCCTATAACTTTGATGAAGTTCCTCAACAAACAAAATTTTTTTTTGCAAGAATGAACTCACCTCAGCTCCACGCAACGATAGAGGAGAACTCTGGATCATGATTGTTCGATTGGACAAAAAAAACTACTTTGCTGATTCTCTGGGAAGAAAACGGTTCAACAATTTCTTTTTAGCAGCGCATGTTTCAACGGGAGTTTCGAAAAACTGATAGTTTGTCAGGTTTTACGCAATTTCTTCAACAATTTTTGTTTTTTGAATTTTACCCGAAAAACTTGAATAATTTTCATGATGTTATTGCTTTGACTTTCATCAAATTCAACGGAAAATCGCAGCATGTTAATTTGATTTGAATGTAAGCAGATGCAATAAAAACATATATGACGTGTTGACTATTAATATAACTAAAATTTTGTAAATGCATTTTGTATTTGTAAGTAAACATTTCTTCAATTACTTTCTCATTCAAAAATCGTAAATTACAATTTGCGGAAGCCCAGTTGAGAATATCCGGGAATTGGTAAATATACTTGGAAAAAATGTTTACTTTCGAATACTCGGAGCAAAAAGTTCGATTGAAACTTGAAGAAGTACGCAGATTGGGATTAGTTTTAGCAATGATTCCAAAAAGAAGTTTTCGACAAATTTGTTGTTTACTTCAACACAAGTCTGATATTCTAGGAAAGATGTAAGCAGTACAATATTTAATGATCAACAGATTAAAAAAAAATTTCTTTGTCATATTAAACTTCTAAAGACATTTGGTGTAAATTGATATTTGTGAAAGAAGTAGGACTCTACTTTCGCGGTTAATGGAGATAGTTCTACTTGTACCTTGAAAACAAATTTGTAAATTGCTCAAAACTTAGTCTATGGTTAATGTTAATGCTATGCTTACTTAGGGATTTAAAAATTGGGTCGTGCCAAATGACAAGGTCGGTTCATGACGATAGAAATGATGCAGACTGAACTGAATAAGGTTCTGCGAGTCCTCTGCGTTGAATTTCAAACTTAAACCGGGTTTCATGAATCAAGTCTCCTTCACCCATCTTTTGTGACGATGTGGGAAGTATGCGAAGAGCATTATGTATTGAATTAGCTCCAGGACAACATCTTGAGCACCATCTTACCAATGGGATTGAGAAGTGAAGTAGGTTGATTGAGTTTCATCACCACACGCAAAAAAAACTGAGATTGAAAAAAATTAAATTACTTTGCCTGATTTTACACTAACCAACCACTTAACTTGTGTTTGATATCATCTACAGCAGAGTTCTGCTGAGTTCTGGGGCTTTTTACTCAGAAATTTTGGCAATCAAAAAAAGTTTTCGCAAAGATTTTGATTACTTC
The DNA here is from genome assembly GCF_963678635.1 of Symsagittifera roscoffensis. Taxonomy (NCBI): domain Eukaryota; kingdom Metazoa; phylum Xenacoelomorpha; order Acoela; family Convolutidae; genus Symsagittifera; species Symsagittifera roscoffensis. The sequence goes on along the minus strand of NC_087069.1, from coordinate 47,671,690 downwards.
GGAGAACGTGTTCGAGCGCACTCTGGTACAATAATTAGTCTACCTGTTGTCTATGTTCCGATCACAAGATATTTCAATCTATGATTGTTTTCTATCCAAATTTTTTGGAATCGAAAAAAATCTAGCACAAATTGGATTTGTACCAATTGCACGCATTTCAGTTTAGGTAATTTGATCCGAAAAGTTTGAGTTTCAAAAAAGTACTACTTTGCTTCAACCAAACCAGTCTAAATTTTTTGGTATCGAAACAATATCGAATATCCTTATCAATTTAGAGCATCAAGTTTTCAAAATTTAGCTCCACAATTTTTGAAGATTGGGTGATCACCGAAAAAAAAATTTCAAGTGTCGAGGAAAATCTCAGCTCCAAGTCGCCGAAAAAATTAAAATTGAGGTACCTGGAAAAGCATTTAAGTCAAACTTTGACTGACATCAAAGTTTCAGCCGACCGGACAGTCTACCAACAGTCGCACTGACGATTAGACCGCACAATCCGACGTTTTTTGGCCTGTGGATCGATTGAAAACTTTTGGCCGATTCGCACAATTTGACGGTGTTCGACCAATTGGACAGTCTGACAATTTTCAACCAATTCGCACTCTCTAACGAGTTCCGGCCAACCGCACGATTAGGCATATTGATCTTTCTGACGAATTCGGCCTGCCCTTGTAGCACTTCCAGTTCTGATGTGAAATTTCTGCTGCGAATTTGTAGTCGCCTTCCTTTTCGACTTTCGAGTCTCTTATGGGGCGCAAAAAATGGGCTCGCTCTAATCTCAACCTCTGTAAAAACCATAAAATTTTCTAATCAAACAGTTAAATTAACGATTAAAACTTCTCAACAAACAAATTTGACAATCGGTAGGTTTGAAAACTTTAACTTTTTCGTAGCAACAAAAACTTATGGCTTAACACTCAAAGCAAGCTCTAAAAACTCTTATGTTTGCCCTTGAGACATTTTTTTTTCTTTTTTGGGGGTCAGGCTTAATCAATTCTGTACCTTGTTTGAGAGAAAAGAAGGTTTAAATAGGGCGTCATTCCCTATTTTAGTATGTTATAACATGGGTAAGTGGGGACTCGAAACTACGCCGAACCGGTCAATTAGTTCGCCTAAGTTTTCTCCTAGATCGCCTGGCCATTATTTCTTTTTTTTTCGTTAAGAGCATTATACTTTCATGCTAGAGCGTGAACATCCTTCGCCCCCCGAAGACGGAAGAACAGGGGCGGTCGGGTAAGTTCGCGCGTAGCTGTCTTACGGAAGGTGCGCATCCGCTTTGCGCCGTAGTTAGGCTTAGGAAACATTCTCGCGGGCTGTCGCGCACAATCACCCATACGAGACCACCTGTTTTGAGAAAATCGACAGATTGGGTGTTCCACTTCACATGCTTCGGAAATAATGGGACATATTCTCGTAGCCAACGAGATCATCTAGCGTCAGCCGGAAAAAAATTATTTCCTGTGCTATCTTTCTTTGCAAAGAACATATCTTTAAAATTTGAAATTTTGATCCATAAAGAAAGGTTTTTGGAGCTCACAGTTTTTAAATTTAGTTCATCAAACTAACTTTGCTTGTGCTTCATGTACAAACTAGATGAAGCAACAGCTTTGGATTTCTTTATCGATTTTTAAACATATCATTAATTAAAAAGAGAAATTATCAAAATATGTAAAATTATCAAAATAATGGTCAAAAAGTCCGGAATTAACATTGAATCAGTGCTTATGTTCTGCTTGACTCCGAGTAGCGTAGATTTTAGCCTTTTTGTTTTTTCTCCCGTAAGCATGTTTTGGATAGTTTAGTTTTTCGGACAGAAGAACACATTTTCAAAACTCATTTAACTTTTATCAAAAAAATAAGGTTTTGACAGCTCTCAGTTATAAAAGGGAGTCCCTCAATCGAATTTTGCATGGACTCCATGTAAAATCTAGATGAAACAAAAGCTTTGAATTTCTTTATCGAATTGTAAACATATCATTCTTTCAAGAGAAAAATTAAAAATATGTAATATTATCGAAATAATGGTCCTGGAGTATTGTCGAATCCTGGAATAATTTTCTGCTTGCCTCCGAGCAGTCCAGAACAGAGATGTTTTATGGCCTGTTAGTTATTCAACCTCAAGCATACTTTTGGATAATCTAAGCTTTCCGATAGAAAGAGCACATTTTTCGAACGTTTAAAAGATTTGTCCTTAAAATACAGTTTTCGACATCTCACAGTTATAAAAATATTATCAAAACAACGGAAAAGATTATCGAAACTATGGTCAAGAATTCCAAAGTACTGTTGAATCTCTGGATATTTTTCTGCTTGCCTCCGAGCAGTCCAGAACAGAGATGTTTTATGGCCTGTTAGTTATTCAACCTCAAGCATACTTTTGGATAATCTAAGTTTTCCGATAGAAAGAGCACATTTTTCGAACGTTTAAAAGTTTTGTCCTTAAAATACAGTTTTCGACATCTCACAGTTAAAAAAATATTATCAAAACAACGGAAAGGATTATCGAAACTATGGTCAAGAATTCCAAAGTACTGTTGAATCTCTGGATACTTTTCTGCTTGCCTCCGAGTAGACCAGAGCAGAGATGTTTTTTTGCCTTTTCGTTATTCACCCTTATGCATATTTTTTTGGATAATCGAGGAGCATTTTTTAGAACGTTTAAAAGTTTTGCCCATAAAATAAATTTTTCGACATCTCACAGATAGAAAATCGAGTACAACAATCGAAGTTTGTTTTACACTGTATTAAAAGTAGATAAAACAGCAGCCCTAAATTTTTGTTGTCAAATTGTAAGCATATTTTTTACAGAGAAAGTTTCTTAATATGTAAGATTATCGAAGTAATGGTCAAGAAGTCCGGGAGTACCGTTGAATCCGTGGATACTTTTCTGCTTGTCTCCGAGTAGATGTTTTATGGCTCATGGATTTTTCTCGCTGAAGCATGTTTTCTGATAATTTGAGATCTGTATAGGTTTTTTGTCGTTTAGTTCAGTTTATTCCTTTTTTCGAAACAGTTTCTGATCGTTCAGCTGAATAAGTTCAGCTTAATTTCTGGATTTTTAAAGAAATTTCACTTTCATCAAGTTCCTTTAAAATCCTGAAAGTTTTCCCGCTCACTCCAAATTATCCCAAATATACGTTTTTGATCTAGTTCATTATTTCATAGACAACCGTTTAATTTCATTCCATTTTTTTTGTTAAATGCAGTTGAAAGCCTAGAATTTTTTTATGTCTCATTCAGCTTGCTAAATTGGCTAGGTAGTACTCAGGTTGAAGTCCAAAACTTACGTGAGGACTGAAGCGACGCAGTTTCGACATATCGAGACCGGCGCGACTGAAAAAAAAACACTGCAAACGGTGCGACTCGAAAAAAAGTCGCGACTGAAAAAAATTGCAGCCTGAGCAAAATAAGACAAGGGCGCGACTAATGCGACTGAAGACTTTCAAATAAAAACCAGCGCGAGTGAAACAAATAGCCCCATCAGTGTTTTCTTAAATGGCGCGTTCAGTTTATTCTTAAGTTGCGCCATCATTGTTTCCTAAATTGCACCGACAGTCTTTTCTTATTTCGCGCTGCTAAAGTCTTTTCTTAAGTCTTGCTTTCAATATTTTCGTAAGTTGCGCCATTATTCTCATCTTAAGTCTAGTCGCTAAACAATTTTTTAAAGTCGCGCCTTCATGTTTTTTAAGTCACCCCGACGGTATTTTTTAAGCAGCGTATTCAATATTTTGTTAAATTCCTGCCATCGGTGTTTCTTAAGACTCGGCATAATTTTTTTCTTCATTCACTCAACAAACTTTTTCTTAGACGCGCTGTTTGCTTTTTTTCTAAACTGGGCGGTGAATTTTTTAGGACTTGCTATCATCTTTTTGACCGTCAATTTTTCCTAACTTGTACCGTCAGTCCATTCTTAAGCCAATCAATCAGTCTTTTCTTAAGTCGCGCCGCTAAAATTTTTTCTAAAGCCATGCCGTCAGTCTTTTCTTAAGCCTTGCCGTCAGTATTTTCTTAAGCCTTACCATCAATATTTTCTCAAGTCGTGTCATTAGTGTCATTTTAAGTCTAGTCGCTAAAGATTTTTTAAAAGCTGCGTCGTCATTTTTTCCAGTCGCTCCGTCAGTCTTTTCTTAAGTAGCGCGCAAGTCGCGCCATCAATGTTATCTCAAGTCTCGCCGCTAGAGTTTTTTGAAGTCACGTCATCAGTCTTCACTTAAGTAACGCACAAGTCCCGCTATCGGTGTCTCCTAAGACGCTCCGTCATTTTCTTCCTAAATCACGCAACCAGTTTTTTCTTAAGTCATGTCATTAGGGTTTTTTTCTCAGCCGTTCACATCGTTCTTTTGCATCTTGCCGTCCGTATTTTTTCAAGTCGCGCTATCAGTCTTACCTCAAGTCTCGCCGCTAATTCTTTTTTTTTGTAAATCACGCCGTCAGTTTTTTCTTAAATCGAGCATTCGGTATTTCAAAAGTCACGCCGTGGTTCTTTCCTGAATTCACGCCCGTCACCCTTTCCTGAAATCACCCAAATAGTTTTTTCTTAAGCCGCCCCATCAGTAATTTCTGAAATAGCGTATTCAATTTTTTAAAATCCCGCTAATCGTGTTTTTTAATTCTCGCCGTCGTTTATTTCCTAATTCACGCAACCAGTCTTTTTTTCAGTCTCGCCGCTAAAGTTCTTTTTCAAAAGTCATGCCCTCAGTATTTTAAGTCGGTACTTTTAAGTCGCACCGTCGTTCTTTCTTAAGTCGCGCCGTTGGTCTTTTCTTAATCACACAAGCAGTACTTTCTTGACTCGTCGCTGTTGAATATTTTTCAAATTGGGCTGCCAGCCGTTTCTTAAGTCGTGCCGCTAGAGTCTTTTACAAAGTTGCACCGTGTGACGGCTTGTTCTTAGAACATTTTTACTGTATAAAGAATTAAGCTGAGCGACTTATGAAGAGACTGACGGTGTGACGTAAGAAAAGATTTTAATTGTGCAATCTATGAAATGACTTTAACGGCGCGACTTAAAAATTGAGATTATCCAGCTATATGGATAAATATGCTACTTTTATAAAATTTTGAAAGCATTTCTTGAAAGCTGAAAACTAACTTTTAACTCGGAGATTGGCGACATTATTGCAAGTGTTGGAAATTCCTGCTTTTTAATGGCATCTTTGAGCGTACTTTCTGCAAGCAAGAAAATTGAGCAAAAAAGAAAAACCTTCTCGCAGACAGAAAACTAAGAAAACGCCATTCACTTCTTAACAATTTTTCAGCGAAAAATTTACATCCCGGAAGCTATCCATGAGATCCTCAAAATTGTCAGTTTTGGAAATTTCCGGTGAAAAGATAGCGACGAATCATGATGTGTGATTATAAAAAGGGAAAATATATAATTGACAGATTTCGGGATGAATTCAAATTAATCATTCTCTGGCATTGTTTTTGCTTGTCCGAATTTTTTGCGGGATGAAGTGGGAAGTAAGTTCAAACAGAGGTTGCTTGCTTAGTTTCTTTAAACAAAAATTAACTACGAAAAGAACTCTTAGAAGCGTTTGGATTAAAAAAAAATTCAAACTTAAAAAAAAAACTTTTCGCCAACTGGTTTTCACCATGAAACAACAGCGATTTTTCAAAATTTCTTTGGTTTAAAAGCTTCCTCAAAATAGCTTAATTTTTTGTGAACCGATTAGCTCTAAGGGGTAATGTGAAATAATTTAAAATTCTTTGCATCGATTGCTTGCAAGGAAAAACGTAGGCATTTTGTAAAACAACTCGCCAAATGAAAAAAAAATTAATGATTTACATTTTCAATGCCTAAATATCACGCTTAATATTTTTTTTTTGAATCCACTCTAGCCGGCTTAAAAAATTTAATGGTTTGGGCAATTGATTCAATTTCTTTAAAAAAGCTTAAAAAGCTGTAATCTTGAATTGCAAATTTGCATTCTTCAAATAATTCAATTTTTTTTTCTCGAGTCGAGTTGCAAACGAACTGGAAACTTTTATAAGTTTTTTGCTACATAGCTTGTTTTATAAAATTGATTTTTTTCCAAAAATAGATCTACGATGAAAAATTTAGCCTTACTCGAATTCCGACTTATTGGAAATGATATTGCTCAATAAATTGTTTGAAAAACTAAAAGTTTTCGAATCCAAAGGAAGCTGTGAACTTTGTTGTAATAGACTCACGCTATATATTGAATTGAAAAACTTGGTAAATCAATGCTTGATAAGAATCAAGAAAAGTTCAATAATTTTCAAGTTTTGCAATTTGCTTCAACATATATATATTTTTTCAAAAATCAACTCGTGCTTTGCTTGATTAGAAAAAATAATTTAATCGACTTCAAAAAATTAACCCTGCTTGTTGGCATAAACTATTGTTTTATTTTTGTGTACCGAGTCACACTATAAATTGATTTGATTATTTCATTTTTCATTCGTTTCATGATTTTGCTAACAAAACATTTTTTCGAAACGGATCAGCTCTGTTATAACTAGTTGACTGTTATAACTAAATGACAAGTTTCAATATTTTATCGCTTGTCTGGCTGTTTTAGTTTTTGAAACGATTTTTTGATTTTTATGTGAAATAAAGAAAGTTTTCAAACATTTCATTGCTCAACAGGCTTTGTTAGTACGACTTGATTTCTTTTGCAAAGCGAATTGCACATCAAAATTATCTGAAACAATTCAAAGTTTATCCGTTTGACTAGCTTGCTAAAAAAATTGAAATTTAAACTTGTTTTCTGCTGCATTTTATCTCGAAAATAATCAAGAATCATGGCTTCTTTATTTTGGTTAGAGATTCAACTTTTGCCTGAAAAAGCATTAAAAAATTTTAAATTTTAAATTGATAAAAACGACTTGTTGCGAAAACTTTTGCCAACCAATTTAAGCTAAAGTTGTTTGCAAGACTTCAAAATTATATGGATTGAATGGGAAGCTTGCAATAAAAAATTAAAATTTTTGCAAACCGAGTCACAGTATGAAACAACTTTAAGATATTCATTGATTCATTCCTTGCATATCTTGATCTAATTTAATGAAGACCGCCTTGCTATTTTCAATCAAAATTTCAACCTTCGCGTTAGATGATTAAAATAATTAACACCAAAAACTGAGGCATTGCTTTTCTCGGCGTAGTTTATGAACTGAAAGATATGAGAAAAGGCGAAGCAATAAAGTCATGATGGTATGATTTTTTAAACATTTTCCACCTAAAACAGTTTTGTATAGGTTTAAACGATTTCCCTCAGAGTCATATGTTAAAATTCATGCAGTCGAAACCGAATGTTAACATAATTTTTTTTAAAACAAACAGTGACAAGTTTGACTGAAACATATGTTTTGTGTGATATGCACTCCAGGCACTATGTCACATCTTCAAACAGAGAAAAAGAGAGAGAGAGAGAGGGAGAGAAAAAAAAGAGAGAGAGAGAGAGAGAGAGAGAGAGAGGGAAAGAGAGAGAGAGGAGAGAGAGAGAGAGAGAGAGAGAGAGAAAGAGAGAGAGAGGGAGAGAGAGAGAGAGAGAGAAAGATGAGAGAGAGAGAGAGAGAGAGAGAGATAGATAGATAGATAGATAGATAGATAGATAGATAGATAGATAGATAGATAGATAGATAGATAGATAGAGAGGAGAGAGAGAGAGAGAGAGAGAGAGAGAGAGCTAGGAGAGAGAGAGAGAGAGAGAGAGAGAGAGAGAGAGCTAGGAGAGAGAGGGAGAGAGAGAGAGAGAGAGAGAGAGAGAGAGAGAGAGCTAGGAAAGAGGGAGGGAGGGAGAAAAAAAGAGAACCGTATAAGTTTTGAACCGTAAAATTAAAACAGTGAAAAAATTGTTTTGTTTTGATTTTTTATATTTGATAAAAATGAGGCAATTTAAGCAAAAAACGAGTAGTTGCCCTTAAAAGCTTTCAAAAGCAAAATATTTTTGTTGCTCTTTTATAATACGAAGACAGATTACAAAGAACTTTTCATTGCAGTTGAAACAATGGCTCAAAAGAATTTAAAGTTTTATGAAACTGCAACGAAATTTCATAGCAGTTGAAACCATGGCTCAAAAGAAGTTAGAGTATTATGAAAGTGCAACGACGTTTCTTTGAAAAAGAAGTCACCTAAAAGCAAAACGAAAATTTCTGTTGATAAGACCAATCAAACGCAGTCAGACTTTTAAAGCAGTAAGAAGTAATCAAACAAAAAATGAAATTATTCAGAAATTTACACGAATAGTACAAAACAGTACCAGCAAAAATTTGAATAGATAAAAGCGGATAAAACAGCAATTTTGCTCAATTTTTTTTATCAAAGCTGCATGTATATCAGGACCAGACCCTAAATAATTCGATTGCCCTTTAATTGGTCTCCAACAGTTTTTGGCAAAGAAATTTTTGATAAACTGTGTCAACTTCAATCTTAGTTATTTGGTGATCAAAGTTGAGTCGTTTTATGACAAGGTGTGAGAAACTAGCTAATTAGCTAGCCTGACTCCACATTTGAGCTATGTGTTGCGCGTGATAAAAAATTCAGCAAGCAATTTAGCATCATAGATACTATTTTCAGATGTTATATTAGCAGTTTATTTCGGGTGAAAGCGCTTGCAGGATATTGTGCAGCCCACTCGCCTGGATTCTCGTAATGATCCTCAAATATTTGAAATTGAGAAAAATATAAGTATTTTGAAGCAACCAAAAGTTTTTTGCTTCTGCCTCCAGAGAAAAAAATGTTTATATACCGATCCAAATCGAATTTGGACAGAACTGTGGCTCTTTTCCACTTATCACCAAAATTGAATTCTAGTTTTGAAAAATTACTTTAACGTTATATTCTTTTAAGCGAAATTCCAAAATCAAATTCCGGGGCTGAAAATAATGATTGCAGTCAGCTTGCATAATCTCAACTGGCTCTTAATCGACGAAAAGCTACAGAAAAAATCTTCTAAGATTTCAGTTGATTTCCATGTCAAAAATAATTAAAAAAAATAAATTACGAATGTAAAAAATAGACCATGAAATTGATTTTTTTGTCACTCTGATTGATAATTTTTCCGGTTAATTTCTCACTGTTGACTATACTTCTCCCTCGTAATAACCTTTATGCCTGTGTCCCAGTATGCCGCCTGCACCATTTTTGTTACCCCAACCCCACTTTCAGGATACTTGAGGAGAGTGCGTTCAGTAAAAGTGAGGAGGGGGAGTTCGGTGACCGCTCGACTAGCATAAAGCTCGACTAGCATAAAGCTCGACTAGCATAAAGCTCGACTAGCATAAAGCTCGACCAGCAAAAAGCTCGACCAGCATAAAAGTTAGTAAACATGAAAAATGTATCGGCTAGCACAAATTTGATAGATTTGTTTCTCATAAATACAAAACAACAACTGAATCAAGAGTTCGTTCAAATTGAATCAAATTTGCATTTCTGAGAAAAAAAATGAGCAAATGAGAAATAAAGCAATCAAATTTAAATGGATCAACCTAACAATCATACGCTCACACCACCCCCTGACATACAACACCCACCCCAGCAATTACCCCTCAAGATGGGCATGGGAGATTGTTAAGTAGATCGAGTTTGAATTCTCAAAAAAATCCTTAGTGCTAATTTATTGTTTTTCTTTATAGGCGCGGATTGAAGAAATTTGATTGATCAAATTACCATCCCCCAAAGAGACCAAGTTTAGATCATCCACCCCAGCTATCAATGTAAGTTAAATTTTTAAGCGCTGCATGTAAAATGCTCTAATCTGATAGGCCAAAAGTTCGAATTGGAGGCTATGTTAACAACCCCCCTAAACGATAATTTTTTGGAAAGGAGGGGTGGGGAGAAGAGGACGTTAACCAGGTCAATTTTAATTGATGAATTCGTTCGAAATGCATATTTTATAAAGAAATAATTTTCAAAATCACATCTTGGCTGGGAGGATATTTTACGGTACGTCACTTAGGGGGGTTATGATTGCACTATGGGGTCTTATGCGTTAAACGGCCCAAAAATCAAAATTGAGGCAAAATGAAAACTGAAACTGATGCTGATTGGCTAATATTAGCCAATCAAATTCGAGCAACTAGGTCAGCCATTTCGATTGATACTGAGATTATTCGTGATTGGCTCGTATAATATGTAATAACTGAAGTAATTGTATGTTGATTACGTGATTTAAATTTGAAATAAAATTTGTGACTATTTTCCTAAATTTGGACCGTTTACGCATAAGACCCGAAATATGATTTGTTGTTCCGACTTTTGATACGAAAGTAACGGAATATTTGTGCTCGGGGTGGGTTTTTTTTCTTCAGACAAATTTCGACTTTTTAACTAGTCATTTTTGACAAAATTTTTTTATATCATTCGAAAGGTATTGTTGTCCTGAGCTCAAATTGGAAAAAATATTTCACCTGTGAATGTTTTTTGTAAATTTATGGGGGCTTAAAGATTGCCATTTTGGCCAATTTGGGTTAATTAACGCGCGATATAATTCGCGCTATTAACGCATAAGCGGAGAGTTAATCCGTCTTAGAAATCGTTCCAAACTGATTTAACGAAGCTTATTTGCCATAATTGATTTGTTAAAAGTAGCGAAATGTATCCTTTTGTACTTTATATGGCGTGTGGGGTGATGATTTTTATCAAAAATTTCAAACTTTTGAAAAAAATTATTTCCATTTTGTTTTTATTAATATAATTTTTTTATGATATTAGTGCTCCATAAACCTTAATAGGCAGTCGGAACATTCAGGGCTTCGCCCTGATATGAGCAGTCTTGATCAACTTTATGCCTCTTTTTGCAAAATTGGGAGATTCTTTCCTAGGTTTAAAACTATCATATGCTTAACCTTTGATTCGATTCTTCATATGGGGATATTATTTTCTAAGTACCCGAGGGGTATAGGTATATGGTGAAAGAGATCCTGATTGTTTAGGGTTGATCTATATTTTGTGTATAATGTGTTTTTTTGCCGGTATTTTTTCACTTGCGATAGCAAAGGTTTTGTTTGAATTTTCTGTTTGGATTTTTATGCTTGTCCATACATTTTTCATCTTAAAACTTTTATGCTAGGCGAGCTTTATGCTAGTCGGTACACCGCCATGAAGGCCACCAAAACTATCACTAACATCTAACAAAATATGAAAAACTTCTGAAATGTGAAATGAAAAATTACATTTCATAACTAATTTCTTAGCCAATCTAAACCTCACTGTTACCTTTTTCTAAACAATGTAGGTTAAATGACTCTATTTTTTGTATTTAAAAGCATAGCTGCATTTAGATATATACAATTTCTGCGGTTTTTGAGTTTTTAGATTAGTTAAGAAAAAAACGGATTATAATCAATTATTATGAGTTTTATTGATTTTAAAAGTTATTTTTAATTTTCAATGAGTTTCAATTAATTAATTAAAATTTTATGGAGACTGAAAAAAAAACTCTTATTTGATCAATTTTTATCCATGAAATTTCAGTGAGAGAAGACTCATATAATAACCAGAAGATTTCAAACGAGGACCTTAAATGGACTTAATTGCTAATTATGGAGGGTAAGAGGTTACTAATTATTGTTGCGACATAGTCGCTTTCTTACAAAGCAGAATTTTTCTCTCAATTCAGTTCATCTTCAATTACAGCTTAGCAAATGACTCATATAACAAATGAGCTGTTGGCAATTACAAAAAAAACGACAAAATTACACTTCTTAAATCGATTCTACTTGTTTTATTATCTGATTTGATTTCTACTCGGAAAAGAGAGAATAAGTTCTGCAAACGAGAGAAACGCTTTTTCATGAAAACTATTAAATTACTTTCATGATCGCTAATTGAGCATAATATTAAACTATTTGTGTTAGCTATTTGATATGTCGAAAAAACGACAAATTTACACTTCTTAAATCGATTCTACCTGTTTTATCATCTGATTTGATTTCTACTCGGAAAAGAGAGAATGATTCCTTCAAATGAGAGAAAATTCAAAAACGACAAATTTACACATCTTAAATCGAGTCTACTTGTTTTATCATCTGATTTGATTTCTACTCGGAAAAGAGAGAATAAGTTCTTCAAACGAGAGAAACGCTTTTTCATGAAAATTATTAAATTACTTTCATGATTGCTAATTGCGCATAATATTAAACTATTTGTGTTAGCTATTTGATATGTCGAAAAAATGACAAATTTACACTTCTTAAATCGATTCTACTTGTTTTATCATCTGATTTGATTTCTACTCGGAAAAGTGAGAACAAGTCCTTCAAACGAGAGAAATTTAAAAAAACGACAAATTTACACTTCTTAAATTGATTCTACTTGTTTTATCATATGATTTGAAGAAAACGACAAGTTTACACTTCTTAAATCGATTCTACTTGTTTTATTATCTGAGTTGATTTCTACTCGGAAAAGAGAAAATAAGTTCTTCAAACGAGATAAATTTCAAAAACGACAAATTTACACTTCTTAAATCGATTCTACTTGTTTTATCATCTGATATAATTCTACTTGTTTTATCATCTGATTTGATTTCTACTCGGAAAAGAGAGAATAAGTTCTTCAAGAGTCATACTTCTACTTGTGAATTACTTTATCACCTGATTCGATTTCTACTCGGAAAAGAGAGAATAAGTTCTTCAAACGAGAGAAACGCTTTTTCATGAAATTTATTAAATTACTTTCATGAGATTTTTACACACACAGCAAGTTGGAAAAAAATGGCATAAGCTCGCTGTCATTACTGCAGATGCTGGCATATCAAATAGCTAACACAAATAGCCTAATATTACGATGCGCAATTTGAATTGCGTGATAGTCAATTGTCGATATAAAATGTTTGTAGCAAATGGTAAACTAGATTTATTATTAAAACCACCATATGTTGCTTAGTACTCTGATGTCGCTATTTTATTTAATTCCAATTTTTAAAATCACGTTTCAAGTACTGAGTTATAACTAACAATATTTTTTCGCTTCAATTGATTGGTCATTGGCTATCAAACACCTTGACTAAACCACCACTGATTAAACGAAACTAGAACAATTGTTTAACTTTAAAAGTAAATTGCCCCCCCCCCCCAATTTTCTCATTAAATACCTCGAACAAATTTGGCAAGTTTCAATTGTTTAATTTGATTGAAAATTAACTTCGAAGAAATAAACAATGCTTTTGTTTCAATTATAGACATGGAATCAAACAAATGGTTTCCATATCTTCCGGTTCATAGATATCCAGAAAAACGGCAAAAAAGTTCGTTATCAAAAAACATAACTCGCAATAAACATGTTTTAGTTGCATCTTCTATTATTCTGAATTGGATATATATTTTCTCTTTTACCGTATTTCGTTTTTTCAAATTTTCGATTTGGTTTCACAAAAAAAATGTCGTGGTCGAAAAATCAAAACAAAAGAAACGAAAAAGAAAACGACGCAAAAAAATAAATTGCAAACTTGATTCACAAGAGAAGCCAACAGTTATAGACATGAAATCAAACGAACGGTTCACTTATGCTACAGTGCTGGAAGGCCCAGAAAAACGACTAGTATTTATACGTTCCAACAGTGATTGCGAAAAAAAAATCGCAGTATTTTTCCCTGAGAACTGTGTTCTAGGAAAAAGACACATCCACCTTGAAGTGTTTTATCCCAAAGATGAACAAAAACTAAGAAATGGAGAACAACTTATTACACCCGTTGTTTTTATTTCGTTGGAAAAGCATACGATGTTTATTCGAAGGGTCAAAATTACTCTGCCGTTCATTTCGAATAACGTTAGCTTTCAGAACAGCACCACAATTAGTAGAGTTTTCAGAAAAGAGTTGACAGTTGGCAAGAAAAATGTGACCATTAAATCGTTTTATTTCTCACCTTCAGCTGTTGCTAAGGTAAGTTGTCTATTGTAAATTCTCACCTTCACCTATTGGTTTGTAATTTGTATTTTTTTTTTCAATTAATTTTGTTTGAAATGTTCAAAGAAGTGTGAAGCAAATTACGAAAAAACGATAAGGGTTCCAGTTTGCAGTTTGACCAGAAATTACTCAATTCTGTGCCTCAAATGAGTTATTTCAAATTTCAAGTTTTTGATCTTTCATGTCTGTCATACTGCTACTGCAATAGCAGTAATTGCATGATGTGATAATAACCTTCAGTGGTATTAATTATTCAGAGAGTCACAAAATTAAGGTCACTAGATCAGAGACATTGGTACACAGCTGAGAGCATAGAGTTTGAACTGCTGTATCACTCTCAGTGACTATAAAACAGACAGAGAAAACAATCAATTCAAGCTACAAAGAATAAACTTTTGAAGTTTCAGTAGTTTTCCAACGAGATACCGTATAGAATATCACATGGCGCAGTCAGCAGGATTCGCAGCTCAGGACAATCGTACTGATATGAGAATACCATTATTTTGGGCGTCAGCAAAAATCTAGACCCACCGTGGCAAATTCAAATCTGGTTTGAGCAATTTCTAATGGCGGTAACTGTAAAAAAATGTAAACCCGGTGGTTATGTTGGAGGACCCAAAAGATATCTTAGAAGAACCAGCTCCACGACAAGAAACGCCACAAGAGGGAGAGGATGAAGCTGCGACGACAGCCAGAAACCTCAGAGAAAAACTAGCAAGAGATCGTGTTATGCTGGAAAATGTGGAGAGAAGGACACGGAGCCTAAGTGTTGGTCACAATGTTTTTTATAATGAGGTACAGAAGAAATTTGTATCAAGATTATTTCTCTCTCTGGGATTTGAAGGAAAGAAAAAATGTTTGCAGAAAAATCCACACGTTGAAATTTCCAAAATGTCATTCAAGGAAATTACAGAACTAGCATCGGTCTCTTTTCAAAAGTTTAAGTGCGTGACTTATGAAAGATACAAATTGTTCACACGAATGCAAGAATCATGGGAATCACTGGATGCATTCCACGCAACGTTAACTGCGCAAGCAGCCAGATCAGAACTTGGGACGCTAGAAAGCGAGATAGTATGTGATCTTTTCATTTCGAAAAAGAAAAATATGACGTTGCAGGATACACTGACATTTGAAACGCTAGATCTAGGGGAAATGTTGAAGATAGCTAAAAATTCGAACAAAGTAAATTGACTACAATGGCATTTCAGAAGACAAATGCAGCACTAACAGTAGGAGCGGCCAAACACTACAACTCTGGGTTAAAAATAAAACAGGAACCAGTGATGGCTATCAGGAACTTAACGGGAAGCACAAAAAATCAACAATATAAGAGGAAAGCCAATAAACGACAAAACAATAACAGAACAAACAACTCTAATGGAAAAATAAAATCATGTATTAGATCCGGAAGAGCATTTGACCAGGGTCATCAAAAAAGCTGTTTGGCACTGGGCAAAATTTCTAAAAATTGCGGAAA
This sequence comes from Symsagittifera roscoffensis, assembly GCF_963678635.1. NCBI lineage: Eukaryota > Metazoa > Xenacoelomorpha > Acoela > Convolutidae > Symsagittifera > Symsagittifera roscoffensis. The sequence continues at coordinate 47,656,337 of NC_087069.1, read as the reverse complement.
ACCCAACCACTTTGCAAAAATGTGCAGATCCTAGCAAGTGAGCGAAGTCACGGAAGAATCCGAAAGATAGGAAGAGGAAAACGACTTCATAAGAGAAAATTTCGGATCATGTAGTGATTTTGAAGTAATGTCAAAACAAACACACCGACCGGAGAACGAAAGAAACTCGAAATACGTGGGGGATAGAACTAACGAAAGCATTAGAAAGTTGAATGGGGAAAAGGTAAGAGTTCAAAAATTGACTTACTCCGAGACCCAACATCAAACAGGGTATAATCATTAAAGGCTATGGTGAGAATAGATAATCAAATCATCCAACTGACGTTAGATACCGGAAGCTCAGTTGAATTCTCGCCCGACAAAAGAAATAAGCGATAAATCAAACTAAGCAAGGTTCATTTCGTCCGGTAAACTGAACATGGCTATCCAGTTCGTCGACTACAAAAAACAACCGATCTGCGTATTGGGGGCATTGAAGACAAATCTTCGTTCGGCAGGCTGTGAGGTGAGAGGAGCCACTTTTCTGGTGACGTATCGTAAGACCAGATGCATAATGGGATTGGAATTACAAGGACAAGTGGTGATCGACAACACAAAAGAAAAACCAGCTCCAAAAAAATTGTCCAGGTTTGACGTGCTCATGTGCGAGCAGTCAGATGGTTGGAGAAACAAATTCTTTGATAAAGTTAGCGATTTATTTGATAGGCCAGGAATCATAAAAAATCACATCGTAAGTCCAATAATCAAGTACCCTCTATGTCCATATACAGGACAAGGTAGAAGAAGAAATTGAAAAACTGTTGACAGAAGGTCATATCACAAAGCTGGACAAATGTAAAAGTGACTGCTTCATAGCCCCAATTGTAATAACAGTAAAAAAGGACAATTCGACAAAATTTGCACTGGACGCAAAACCAAAAAACAGGAAATTGTTCAAAAATAAGTAACAAATGCCCAACGTAGACGAAGTCATAGATTGAGTGAGCAAAACAATTACAGAAAACAAAGAGGGCACACTTTACTTCACAGTGTTAGATTTAAAGTACGCGTATAGCCAGATAAAATCAGCTGCAGACACAGCTAAACAATGTAACTTCTATTTCGTCGTTGGAAAGGCTACCGGAACGTAAAGATTCCAAAAGGGGTTCTATGGCTTAGCAGACATGCCAGCCGAATTTCAAAAAGCTATGCACAGAACTATTAACCACGCAAAGAACACTTTTTGATTCTTGGATGAAATTCTCATTGAGTCGAGAGGTAGTGAAACCGAACATGAAAAGTTAGTAGAAACGGTACTAAAAATTAGATGACAAAAGTCTGGCTTTAAAGATTTCGAAAAGCGAATTCTTCAAAAACCAGGTGGACTTGTTAGGACATCACCTCTCGGAATCAGGAATCAGTCCAAAGTTTACTGAAACAGAAGCGATACAAAATCTAAACCCACCAAAAACACTCAAGCAAAGAAGATCATTTCTGGGTAGTATAAATCATCTAGTAAAATTCATACCCAACGCGGCAAGCTTAACAGAAAATTTGCGTCCACTTCTCAAAGAGGAATATTAAAAAAAGCTGAAAAACATGAAACTACCAGTAAAAAAAATTTGAGTTGGTTTGATTCCAAAAAAAATGCAGTAGCGAATATATCAAAAGTAAACTTCTATGACGCTAATCGCGAGACAAGAGTTAAATGACGCAAGTCACAACGGCTTGAGAGCTACATTAGAACAACAAACAGATGCAGGGTCGTGGGTTCCGATCTCATTTGCATCCTGATACCTGATTATACAAGAGAAAAAATACTCAACAAATGAACTAGAGTTACTTGCAGCTGTTTGGGCAGTTGACAGATACAAACCTTACCTATTGGGTAAAACATTTACCGTTGCAACAGATCACAAAGCCCTAACATCAGCCTTAGATGGGAACAAGTCAAATAAAACCTATCAATCTTGATTGACCCGATGGTCGGTTGACTGTTGCCAAACCAAATTAAAATAGTTCACATTCCAGGGAAGGACATGGGGATAGTCAATTAATTGTCGCGTGATTCTTATAACGACCCTTGGACCGAATCACAATTAGACGAAAGATTTGTAGTCGCAACAATAAACTCCTTTCTCGAAGCGTTATACTGCATGAACAGTAGGCTAGAAAGCACTGGGTCGCCGCTCAAACCGGAACGAAAACATTCCAGAACATTCTAGAAGGAATGTTGCAAAACAGTCATTGCTCAGTGGTTGCTATGGCAACCAAAACGGTCAAAAACTAAAAAAGCTCGACCGGAACTAAAAAAAAAAACCAATTTCGCGACCGTCCAAACATCTAAACAGCAGCTCACAAAAAAAAAACAGATCAGTTTTTCTTAATTTCAACCCAGCAAACAGTCGTGTCAAGAAACAGCAAAATTAATTCAACAATCAGTCATTAAAACTCAGAAAAAAAACGACTCACGAACGGAGTTGTCAAGAAACTTCAACCGCTGAAACGACTGGAAAACATCAATCGCTCCACAAGAAAGGAGAAACGATGACAGAGAGGAGAGCATTCTAGACCCGAAGTGGAATCGCTCACTGTAGAACACAGACGAATTGTCAGATGAGGAGGAGGTTACGGAAACATTGCAACGCGGAGGGCGGAGAATTAGAGACAGCTCGGTCAGTGAAACAAGGTTTAAATCAAGAGTCAATTGGCAACTGCCACCGGACCAACAAAAAGAGGCAGGCTACTTTCGTTCTGGCAATTTATAGGGGGAGAGTCAAACATTACACGAAACTTCAATCGGGAACTATTGGCAACAACGGAAGAGACCGATAAATCACCTATCAGCATCACAACGGCTCATCCAAACGAAGGAAAATTGAGCGATGTGCAAGTAATCGAAGTGGATCTGACAACCACTGAAGACATGGGGAGCGGACAAGAGATATGCGCGATTGAACCACCCAAAACGTCCAATGGATCAAAGGAACAAAAGCTGCAAAGGCAGCAAACGGAGGAGTCACTGGACAATCTCTCCAAGTTGTTTGATGAAAGTATCCTGGCAGAACGGACCTCCGAGGACACGCGGATAAACCACCTCAGACCAGTCATAGAGCGAGGGGACAAACCAGGATTCGAACTGATGGGACCCTATACGATTCCATTGTGGTCACAGATGGCGGCGCAGGACGATTGCATATTGGTGAACAACAGGCTCGCAGTACCTCTTCAACTGAGACAAGCGGTGCTAAAATAAATTCATGGGAGACATCCGGGTCAAGAAGCCATGCTAGGATTTTCGCAATACCTGTGGTGGCCGCATATACACAAGGACCCAGTGAACCTCGCGGAAGAGTGTCGTACTTGCACCAAGTATGGTAAGAACAAAAAATGTCTCATTCCCAAAGTTGCGTCAAAACCACTGCCACTGCTCACGCAACCGGGCCATGAAGTGCAATTAGATTACGCGGGACCGTTAGAAAACCACAGAGGAAAAAAATATTCCTTCTATTAGCTTTAGATAAATTCTCGAAATTTGCTTTGGTAAAGATTTTTAAATCAACATCAATTTTCGGGATTTAAAGGGAAAATACTCAAAAAGTTTTGCTCTGAACTTAATATCGAACAAATTTTGTCTGTGGGTGATCATTGGGGTTGCGGTCTAGTAGAACGAACAATACAAACCACAAAACAAAGATTGGGGGTAATGTTGTTAGAAGAAAATAAACGATCGATTAAAATGTGTTTTAGTACCATAATGCGAGACTTACGTTGGAACAAGCAGAAAACTATTCAAGTATCTTCTTTCCAGTCACATTTTGGCAGATTTCCAAAAAACGAATTTCAGATCTTACGTGATAAGTTTATAACCAACTCTGACTATTTAGACAAACAGCACCTGGACCGATCGGCGTAAACGACGTCACAGCTTAAGCAAAGAATCGACCAATCCCGGGAGAATCTGAAGATAGTCGGAATCAGGAAGGGGGAGCTCAGCAGGGACACCAATACAATGTACAAGCAGCTAGTGCTCTCAGACAGGGATCGTCAGTGAGCAAAAGCTCTCAAAGAGCTACTGGAAGCAAACGCTCGCTGGAACGAAGAGAGGAGAGACGCAGCGAAGAATGACATCCGCAGCGAAGAAAGGATTGTCGACGAAACAGGACTGCCTAACCCGGAACTCCGAAAGAATTTGATCTACACCTGGAAGAACGGATTCACAGAGGAAAAGGACCAGGAAACTACGCAGTCTCCGAAAAGGACAATTTTGTGTAAGGACGAAATACGAAAGAGCGGCCAAGCGCTCACAAAACCGCTAAAGGGAAAATATCGGCAGAAAAAAGCTCGGCAGTAAAAAAACTTGACAGGTTCAATTTACAGAAAATCGGATATCGCTCAAGCAAAAATTAGGCTACAACAGGAGAAAACGCGGAGCAAAAGCAAAAGTCCATCGGCGGAAACTCAAAAGAAGCTGCAAAGAATCAGTTCCCCTGAAAATTTTGAGGACATTGATTCGGATGAAGAACTGCGACGGGCCGTGAACTCGTTAGATTGGTTTCAACAACGTCAAACATTCATAACCTCAAAAGACCCGGAATCAGGAGGGGGGCCTAAACCTTGCCATCAAACGAGCGAAATCAAATACAGCGGGCCCTAGTTCGATACCTGGACCTAAAACGCAGGAAGAAGTTGCATTAAATAAATCGGAAAAAAAAGACGAAAAGCAAGAAACCAGGCGACAAACCGGAAACATCGCCGAAAGAAACTGCTACCGCAGTCGACCAGAGCAACGAACAATCAACTTCCACTTTGGATACCTCAAACCGAGACGTTCAATCGAATCCCACACCAAAAACCAAACAAAAGGCCAAGTTGAAGAAGACAGCTTCAGAAACACGACCTGAGGACCTTCTAGACACATTTCAAAACCGGAACCTGGCACCAGCAGAGTGGGAGAATTTGGCTGACCAATTTCTCAAAAGGTCGCGGACGACCTCAGGGGACATGTCCAGCCAGCATTGGAACGGGATCCGAGATTCGAACCTCCTCAAGGAGTTTCAGACGATTCTAGCGTCGAAGAACCGGGGGTCCGAAGAAGCTCAAGATAGACTAAGAGCAAGGAGCCAAAACGGTTTGGGTATCCTGTCAAACATTCCATCAAGGAAGTATCAGAGGAGTTGACAAGGGGAGCACTCCTCAAAACCGCACTCCAGGAGTACCGACGGCGATCAACAAACTTCCAAGAACGAAGCGACAGGCTTGTGGAGTCAAAATTACGCCTGCTAGAAAAGCACTTATTCAGGAGAAAATTCGGCTACGCAACGCTGGACAAAGGAGTGGATTGGAACCCTTGCTGGAGAATCGACCTGGAGGAAAACTAAGGAAATTGAAATTCTGCAATTAAAATCTTTAAAATTTCGGAAACTTTTTTTGAACTGCGTGTATAAAACTTTTTATAGTATAAATTGTTTGATATATAGAAAAATTTATTTTCCACTCGGGGGGTATGTCATACTGCTACTGCAATAGCAGTAATTGCATGATGTAATAATAACCTTCAGTGGTATTAGTTATTATTATTAAGATGTGTTCAAGGTCACTAGATCAGAGACATTGGTGCACTGCTGAAAGCTTAGAGTTTGAACTGCTGTATCACTCTCAGTAACTATAAAACAGACAGAGAAAACAATTAATTCAAGCTACAAAGAATTCATTCTTGAATTAATCTAGTTTTCCAACGAGATACCGTATATGATATCACAAAGTCCAACGGAGTACTTGTATATCCGGCTGCTTGAACTAACAGCGTTCGTCTTTTAAGGACGCTATTCGAACTTGATCGAATCAGTTCGATTTTGTGCTATTTGACTTATACGGCACTGTGCGTCTTTGCTTGAAATGATTTGATATCTTTAAAGTTACAAATTAATCTATTATAAAAGCTATTAGAAAATGTGTTGTTTTGGAAATATTTGAAACCTCAAACTAATCCATTAAATTCCACGGATCTAATTAACAATTGTCCCCCCTCCCTTAGGTATCTACTTAAAAAGCGCCACCCTTATTAATAAAATCAT
>NC_087069.1:47625409-47650081 GCF_963678635.1 Symsagittifera roscoffensis | reverse complement strand
AAAGATTTCACCTATGCTTTATCAGTAATTACAAAACTTTGAACTCGCTGATAGGAATTTTGGTAAACTGGGAACAATAGACGTACTCTTAAGAATAGAAAATTGGATGCAAATTATTCGAGGTTGAATTGAAAAAAAGGACTCTTTTTGTATTACCAAAACTTCGTTTGGTTAGACAGTTTCCGGGCTACGAAGCAATTTTGACAAAAAATCAGGACTTTTTTGTTGATCAAGACATAAAAAATGTTTTAAAATTTTTGGAAAGTTCAAGATATACTGAGTCACAGGCAGCCAAAGTCCATGATGGTGAAAATATAATTATTGAAAATTCTAATAAAACAACAAAAACTTCAAAAAAAACTGTCAGGTTACCTCATAAACACCCACAATCAGTTCTGAATGACAATACTGGATATTTTTTGCCGGACATTTGACTGGATTTTTTTTAAGCTTGGAAAAAACAAAGACGCCAAAAAAATATATATATCTTTTTTCGAGGAAATGATTTCAACAGGTCATAATGAAAAAGTGTCAGAAAAAGATAAACATCTATTAGTTTTAAAAAAATATGTGATGCCACATCATGCGGTTTGGAAACAAAATTCAACCACGACCAAATTTTGCGCTGTTTTTAACGGATCTGTAAAATCGTCTAACGAAAAACGTCTAAACGATTGCATTTTGGTCGGGCGATAACAACAACCAAATTTACAATAAATACTTTTGAAGTTCAGGTTTTCCAAAATAGCGTTGTCTTTTGACGTGACAAAATGTATCGACAAGTAGAAATACTTGAAAAGATAGAGATTATCATCAAAACTTTTGGCGTTCGAACATCAGTGATGAAGACAATGGTGTATGACGGAGGTATTTTATAGAGTTCCTTCAGGGTTCTTAATGATTCGTTAGATTTCAGCAATGTTGATGAGGTAAAAATGGAATAAAAGAATCTTTTTCTGTTGATGTTTTTTTGGGCGGTAGTGATTGCTCTGAAAAAAAAATTCTAGCACGGAATTAGTGATGCCTTAAATCAATCTGGAATGAAAATAAGAAAATGGTCGAGCAATTGTAAAAAAGTCCTAAATCAGATACCACGGAATTTACATGAAAAGGTTGAATTGTTTTTTAACGATGAATAAAAAATGAAAAAAATTAGGGTTGTACTGGAAACCAACAGTTGATTGTTTTCACTTCGGGTCAAACGAAAACAGTGAACCAGCCATTTTTCAGATTTTAGCTCTACAGCAACTAGGAAATCCAACTTAGAAAAAACTGGAGCATAAAATGATAAATAAGGAAACAATTTTGTATACTGAATCACCTGCATTTTTGCTTGTAAAGAAAAACTCGGAACGCCTTAGTTCACTAATTACAACTAGAAGGATACTTTTCAAAAATTTTTGGGCAAAAGTTTTGACTCTATAGGTTTAGTAACTCCTTTTACTGCTTTGCCCAAAATTTTACTTCAAATGATTTGGAATTCTGAACTTGATTAGGATAGTTATGTAGAAACTGAAATTGTATCGCAATTTAAAGACTGGATCGTTGATTTAGGTTTCTTGCCCACCTGAAAATAACAAGATTTGTATCTATAGACAACTTTCGGGATGTCGAATCTCATTTGTTTTGCGATGCTTCCGAAAAAGCCTATGGCTACGCCGTGCCGTCTACTCAAGAACAAAAATTCAGGAAAAAATGATTTGCAGACTTGTAGCATCCAAATCTAGTTGAGCACCAAAGAAAACTGTTGCAATCCCTCGACTAGAGCTTTGTTCTATGGCTTTTGCCACGAAAGTGTTGATTATTCTCTTAAAAACTTTGAGCTCGTTAAAGTTTAATGTGAAAATTTTGCATACATTAATTCGACTATTGCTTTATTATGGATGAGATCCATTCCCAGCAATTTTTCTACTTTTGTTGCAAATAGAATGGCTTTTTTTCGGAGAAATTTCTCAAACATAAGTTGGCTGTACGTACCCTTTCATGAAAACCCTGCAGACTTTGAAACCCATTAAAAACAAGAGTTGATCAACATTAAATGATGGTAGAAGGCCCAAACTAGCTAGTTTTTGAACCAATTTAGTTTCACAGACAACTTGAATTGTTAGACTCAGCCGAAATAAGAGTAAACAATAAAGTTTGCCTATAAGTTTTTGGTGATTGTTGAAAATGAAAGCAGTAATGATATTCAATTAGTAGTTCGGATATAACTAATGAAGAAAATGAAAAATCCAAAGAATTCAAAAAAGTGACTTCTGTGAAAACAATTTCTTTTAGTTTTGAACGTTTGGGTAGTTATCGGAAATGTATTAAGATAGCAAAAGTAATCATTCGGTTTATCAGAAACTCTAGGAAGCAGAAAACTGATGAAAACAAAATCTTTTCAGACGCTATATCAATGTTGGCGCAAGACATACAAAAATCTGATATCTGAAATGAAATTGACTGTCTTAGAAATAAAAAACCGATCAGTAAGACTTCAAAATTTTTTCAGTTATATCTTTTTCTCGATGATGATGGTATAAAAAAATCGGAGTACGGTTGGCAGCTGCTGACTGTTTTTCCGCAAACCGCAAAAATTTTGACTAATCCGCAAAGTTTCAAATCATGTTACCCGGCAAAATTCATTTTTCGAAGTTAATTTTGATTGATAGCCATGAATGTTTAAAGCCCGTTGGTGCAAATACTACTATTGCCCACTCAAGGCAAATATTGTGGATTTTGGTTGCAATACATATAGTCAGAGAAATATTTAGCAAATGCGTCAGTTGTTTTAGAATCAAACCGAGAAGTATAACACAACTCATGGGCGACCTACCGCATGAACGAGTGATTCGCTCACCTCCTTTTCCTAATGTTGGTATAGATTTTGCAGGTCCACTGCTCTACAAAATCACTAGATACTCAAGAATGTATGAAAAAAATTCTGATTTTTTAGCCCGAAAGGCATCTCCTTCAAAAAAAATTTCTGAAAATGGTTCTTATTTCCAGTGGTAAGATTTTGGTTAAAAAATACAGAAAAAATAAATCATTGCATGGGTTTTTTGGTACTTTAGGACTTAACTGGTATATGATAACTGTGTGGGCAGCTCATTCTGGTAATTTATGGAAGGCATCCGCTAAATCTATGAAAATGCTACTGAAGAAAACTTTTGGAACAATTGCCAAGCTATTTTTACATGAAATTTACAAAATAATTTGTCAGATAGAGAGTATTTGTATCTCCGGGCCACTTGCATCACTATCAAATGATTCGACAGACCTCCAACCGCTGCATTATTCAATCCTAATCAAAAGTTTTTAAGACATATCAACTGCCTATCGTTTACTATAAGCAAGAACAACTTTGAAATTGATGAAAAATGTTGAACGAAGCGGTTTAACGTGAATTTTTTTTAAAAATTCCTTGATATAATAGCTTGCCTAAAATCATTTACTCTTTTGCAAATTGATTCGCTCTATGAAACAACTTGAATTATTTCAGTTTTTTATCGTTTGAATATCTTTCAAATAAAACTTTTGTTGCGCCATCCGATTTGCTTCATGAAACATTTTGAAGTTTTTCAAAATTTCATAGCTTAGATAGCTTGCTTCGAAAATCAATGATTGTTTCGAGAACGTTCATTCTATGAAACATAAACTTTTTTAAAAGCGAATCAAGATATGGTTTTGTTTGAAATTGTTTACAAAGTTTCTTTGCTTGAATAGCTTTTTTTACAAGCCAATTGATTATTGGAGGCGGGCTTGCTAGTTATGCTGATACCAGCGACATTTTCCTTCAAGTAACCTTCTTCTACACGTCAAACTATTTTGAAAATTGAAACATCAATCCGAACAGACAAAAAAAGGAAAACAAGGCCCGTTTTCATTTTTAAAAAAATCATGCGGGTGTGAGTCGAGGCTTTTTACTGTTACTACTTACTGTTCAAAAAATTGGGTGGAAAGTTTTCAAAAGTGATTTGTCCAATGTGGTTTTTTGGCAAAATGTGATGTTTACCACACATCACCATTATGCAAACGAAATGGAAAAAAACCCGAGAAAGTTTTTTTTTTAAAAAAAACGCAGAGATCCTCATCTTATAAACAGATATAAAATCAATGTCAAAAGTTGAACGTATGCGACTGTTTAAAAATCTGGAAATGAAAAGGAAACATCTCACAATTAAAATATTTGAGCGTTTAAAAGGCGGATTGAAATCAAGTACCTTGAACAAAAAATGTCTTCCGGTTTGAAACAGCTGATGAACCAATGCAAACTTAGAACATTTAATTTACTAAAGGAGGACCCAAAACTGGTAGGACATAAAGTAGCAAAGATAAGGGAGCTTCGGAGAAACCGCTTCAATGATAATAATCTTCTTTCAGATTTCTAGCTTTGAATGTAGAACATCAACTTAGTGGATCAAATGAAATCAGTAAAAACTGAGGCAGCATTCGATTCGCTTTTGACTATCGGAGCAATTTCATGTGAAAACCCGCATTGGATTTCAATGGAAAAAAAATGATTATAATTGAGTTTAACAGTGTCCACAAAAGTGAAAAAAATCGATCATAATCAATTAAAAACGGATTATAAAATTACCGTTTTTCGAGGAAACAAAATCCGTTCTTAATTCTTTATAATCGATTTCGTTTTACTTTTGTTGACTCTGACATAAAAATCATATAATCAATTTTCTCACTTTAATGAGATGCGGATTCCAACGCACATAAAGTCTTTTCTACGTTTTTAACTAAAGTTGTAATTTTTGATTATTTAAAAAACATGATAATTTTTTTTCTTATGTTAATCAATAGCTGAATTTTGTTCCCTCCAATGTTTGCCCCTTTGTACCCTTAGCCCCACCATCCCGCACCTGAACCAACCACCAAATGAATCCCAACTGATCCAAACCCCTCCCCCCCCCCCCCCACACACACACACACACACACACACACACGCACACACACTCACCATACCTGAATCGGTTCAGAGGGTGGCGCGTTTTAAGTGGATGGGTGTTGTTTGTTCAGGTGCGTGAGCCGGGTGATTCAGGTGGGGCGGGGTGGTTCAAGTGTGTGTGTGGGGGGGGGGGGCAAATACGCAAACGTTGGAATGCGAGTTGTAACGTTCCTTCCAGTCTTCAATGCGTCGTCCAATAAGTGTTCGAATGTCTTTTGATGCTTTGATCATTGGATCTCTTTGTAACATAAACACGACTAATCACCAGAACTCTTTCTGAAGTGGAATCAGAAGTGGTAGAAAGAAGCTTATGTTCATGTGTCAGGAGGTTCACGTACTTCCTACCAATGTTACTATTAGGCAAAGTATGTAGTCTTTTTGGCAACCGTACACTTTTCACCCATCTTTCAGTCCAAATCGAATGATCAAGACAAATTGATTTGTCAAGTAACGCACCGAATGGTTCCATCATTATGTCTTCGTCATGGCTTTCAAGATTCGGATCAGTTTCTGGTAGCACATATTCTATTTGCAGGTCTTGCATGGCTTGATTTAATCCTGTGCGGCCATTGCTTGTCGGTGTAACATTAACGCGGTCATTGTTATCTTGTGATATTAACAAGTCTTCCACTTCAAACCCGCTGGTATTGGAAACACTGAGCTACGAATCAGAATTATACCCCAGAAAACTAGGTGGGTCGATAATTCTCTGAACCCACCTTATGATATCAAGAGCGTTCCTCGAACCAAACTCGAACTCTTCCCGAGCACGGGCCACTCTGCTCCAGAAACGAGCTTCTCTCCAAACACGAATTCCAAGCACCGGCTCTGTACCAAACACACACGAGCTCCAAGCACCGGCTCTGCATCCAAAACGAGACCCAATCCACAAATAAGCTGTACTCCGAACACGTGCTCTGCTCCAAACTCACGAGTTCACCTCCAAACACGAGCTCTGATCCAAATACGAGCACTGCTTGAGATAAAATGTCCGCTCAGTTGTCGATGTTGCAGTGGTCGTTTTTATTTTTTTGCTTAACAAGACACGTTCAAAATTCATAACAGAACGATAGTTGCTGCAATAGTTGCAATAGTTGCAATAATTGTCGATGTTGCAATGGTTGTTGTTTTTTTTTGTTTTTTTTCTTGCTTAACAAGACAAGTGCAGTATTCACAACAGAACAATTTGACTGCGCCAATGTAATTAGTTTTTGGGGAGCGCGCGCCGAAAGACTTTTGATCTACTTTTTTAAGTGTTCAAAACGTCATTTTAAACTTGCTTTTTTGGGAAGTTTGTCTGCGGCGCAAAAAAAAATTGTGATAAAAAAGAGCCCTTATACTAATATCAGAACAACAGAACAGTTATACAACAGAACAATAGTTGCAAAAGTTGCAATAGTTGCAATAGTTGTCGATGTTGCAGTGGTTGTAGGTACACGTAATTAACCCTTGATATTTACCAACTCGATAACGCGCGCCGAAGTTTTTGCGAAAAAAACTAGACACTTCTACATAAAATCCAAAAAAATACCGTTTTTCTTACCCTTCTCTTACCATCACCCTGAAACATTACCAATTCTTTTCCCTATCTTAAAATATTGTAGGCTCTGTACCCAGTGTTAATACATAGCATGGGAAACCGGAAATATTTAACGTATTTTAATACATGGGGTCTCCCATAGTTCCTTCCCCACTTTAGCCTCAATATCTACTATTAGTTACTCGTTTTTTTTTTCAATTCCACTATTTTTTCCAACACCGCCCCGACCTGTCAAGTTTCAGGCAATGGAGATAAAAGACACCTTGCAGATAATTTTTAAACTCTACTAGATTCCAATTGTGTAGATCCACAGGGTTTTCTTTTCTTTTTGTAACGAAAAGCTTGGTGCATTATTCCCACCTTCCTTTCTTCTATTACCTTTACCTTTTGATTTTTCAAGCTTTTTTTACCCTCTCGAGAAACACAACATAGCGCTCTTTTCCGATTTGAAACTTTGAAATTTTTGTATGGATGAAAACCCTTTTAATTGTAAAAATTATTTATCAATATCTGCAATACATCAAATTCTCCTTTGTTTCAATTTTCTTTCTCCAAAATGTGACAATTTTCTCATTTGCTGTAACATTGCACAAAAACGGCCGCTGCTTTTGGAGAGCGATTTTCATTTACTGTCTTTTCTTTATATATTATAGCACACTTTTGCTAAAATAGTTCACTGCTCCCAACAGTTAAGCTACGCAGTCGAAATCGCCCAAGTTTTTTTTATATACCATAAAATTCAATTCCATTCTCATTAAACAAATTTCAATTAATTTGCCCGAAACAAACATAGCAATTATTATCATTCATACAATTAACCAGAACCAATAATTAGGACCCCCAAAAATTGATTTAGAAAGAAATATATACCGTGGGCTAATATTTTCAGCTAAACTCAGCAAGATCCTAAGTAGTGGGTCTTCTGTTATTCGGGAGGAAAATTTCGTTCGCTTAAAAAAACAATGACGAAGGTCCTCCAAAAAATTAAGGACCCCTTTCCTACGATTTTGCGTTAGGTTAGGACACCCAGAAGGAAGGATATCCCCGACCTTAGGATGCGAGACACGATACAATGCTACTTCAGTAAAAGCATCAAGATTTTTTTTGTGTAAGAGAAGAGAACTAGCGTCTCTTCAAATAAATCTAGAATAAGTTTATTTTTTTTTGCGGTCGAAAAATTAGTCTTCACACACGTTCTTGCAGCTCCATAAACTAACTGAAGGATATGGAAATTGAATTGAAGAAAAATGCATATGATGGATTTTTATGATTCATTTTTTTCACTCAAGGGAATTCTATAATAAATATTTTGGCTCAATGTCACTTTACCTCATCTTTCCAAGAAATTTTTTTATTATCATAGTTTTTTGTAACTGTTTTTATGGCTAACTTCATGGTTTACGACGTAAGGTAAAAGAACAAATTTCTTCACAAATGTTAACTTGTCCAATATGCCAAGTTTAGTTGCATTATGGTAATGATGGGTTAGATTTCAATCTTGAAATTCAAAAAATGGCGGAGAGGTGAGGCTGGGTGGTTAGAATAGAGTGATTTCCCCTCATTGCAAGGCCAAATTGTGTTTTGTTAGCTTGTTTTGTTAGAAAACATATTTGCCGCGAATCCGCAATATTCTAGTTGTTTTCTTTGATCTACTTTACTGTTTACAGTAACCAATCAGAATTGAGAGCAGAGAGTAGAATCAGGATATCAAAAAGTATCAAATATTTGTTTCCTAAGTTTGCTTCTGGTTCTCGATTAAGATCTACTATTATAGTAGATAACTTCTTAATGAATTGTGGATTTTTTTTCTGCGTAACCATCTAATAATTCTATTTATTTTACCCCTAAACACAAATAAGGCCATTGATTTTAGTCACATGTATAATCCCCTGAATATTACGAAATTGCAATCTAAATTCGCTAATCTCAGTTAAGGATTTGCGTTTTGAAATCTTGCAGGGAATGAAATCCAAATGTTGGAGAATTTTTTCCATGATTTTAGTTAAACAATAGGTTAAGATTTGTTATTTGATTCCGATGGCAATGCTTAAGTCATTGCTTTTAAGTTCCGCATCTACTTGACATTAATTCTAGCTATAGCTTTTCTTAAACACGCAAGAACTGGATTATTTCGATAAAATAAAATTAAATTTCGGAATCTACTGACAATTGCGGAACCCGGCTACAATGTTTGCCGAATCAGCTTACAGTTGTTGAATTCGAAAAACTACATACGTTTGCTTTTTTCGGAACCCGTGAAGAAAACTATATGCCGACAAAACTCACCTTACGCGTATTCGTGCTTGGAGATCCCAAAAAAAAAAATTCTTTGTTGTATAAACTAACCGTTTAAAACATGGCAAAATACTTGTGTCTGAATTCCAGTGACCTAAAGACAACAAGTTTGGCCCCTATCTTGTTTGAACAGTTAAACCTCGTAGTGCGGCTGATTGAATTATTTTCACAGCAAACGTATCATCAACTTTGAGCTAAAAAGAAAAACTTTTTGGAAATTTCCGGCTTCAAGCAACAATTGAACACGCGTGACGAGTACACGAACCGAGACCTCAGATTGAAATACTAATATGAAACTGTGTGTGTCAGCTTGATTAGACTTTTAATTTATCGAGTTAAAACACACAAATAGAGTGAAATTATCAATTCAAACTTAAAACTATTCCAAAAGAAGTGAATACGAGTTTTCGGAAACGTGTTGGAGAACAAAATGTCTCCAAAATTGAGTTTTTTAAAACATTATCCAATTTTTTAGGAAAAACACAAACTTTCATGTTTATCTTGAATGATGATCTTTGAAACTTTTCTAATTGTAGAAAATTATATTTAACTTGTACATGCCGGATGACACTAGTCTTGGCAAAAACTTTTAACTTTCAGTCATTTTTGTTGCGTCTAGAAATTTCAATATATTTCTTTCTTCAAAAATACATCAAGACAAGTTTCAAGTTGTTGAAAATTCATTAGATAGATTTTGAGCATAAAAATTTCTCTGCAACTAAATAGGATTAAATTATCTTTCAATAAGAATTTTTCCATGAGGCATTTTTTGTTTGTAAAGGAAATGATTAGTTCTGACAGAAAAAATTTTGAAACTGGGCTCTTTTTTTCCCCCACCTGCAAGTTTTTATATTTGAAGTTACTGTTCCTTTTGTCCGATTGTCGTAAAAATTGACATGAGTAATTAGGCTATCACAAGCATATTTGGTCTTCATAATTAACCTTGTAAAACCACTCCTTAGACCAAAAATTGATGCTTGTGTGATGTGGGGGGGGTTAAGGAAAAAGAGCCTGAAACTGTAACAACAGCTCAATTAACATCGCATTCTGAAGTTAGCAAAAGTTCTATTATGCTGCTTACGAACACCCATTTTGTTTTATTTTATGCGAGATAAAAACTATTAACGTGTGGGCTGAACCATATTGAAATATAATTAACTGAATACTGAACACGTTTGTTACAACACATGTATCGTTGGAATTGTACCCTATTTTTTCGAAAGTTTTTATATCTCAATTTCTTACAAAAAACTCAGGCAACGATTTTGACCAATTTTTTTTTAGCTATAAACAAAACTTTATCCATCTTTTTTTGCAACTCATACAATTACTCCTCGAATGCGAGTATCTGTGAAACTGATATTTCTCAACCAATAAGGTTTCATGTGTTCAAAAATACTTCATTATAGTGTTTTCGGATTTACCGCAACATTTTGTAGCAAAACTCGATTAACAAAAACTATCAAAAAACTCGATTTTTTAAAAAAAATGCTTGTAATGCAATTGTCATTAAAAAATTGCTCATCGTAGTTTTCTTGAATTGTTTTGTACCTTCGAAATGTACAAAAATGGATGATATGATTTTTTGCAAACATGAAAACTGTATGAAAGCATTTTTGGTCAACAATGGTTGTAAGTGGGGTTGGTGTGCTCGACTTTTCTTGGGGCTTTATTTTTGAAAACACAGCGAATATGCTTGAGATGAACAAAAAGTCTAATAATTGAGTTTGAAAACAAGTTTTTTCAAAATTTGAAGCTATATTATATAAACAAAAACAACAAACAAATTCATCAAACCCAGTTATTTTCAAATATTATTTTTTCTGATGCCTGTGACTTGTAGGGACCACATATTCGAAGATAAACACTTGCTACGACAAATTGATTATCTTTTCTATATCCTACGGTGAAATAGTTCTCAGGACACGGCGCAAGATCACTCCTGTCCTTGTCTCTGTTAAGTCCTTTTTTGCTCTCACCTTGACACCATGGCTAAAACAAACGCATAAAAAAGAACAAGCAACTTTTGTTAAGTAGATTTTTTGTTTCACATCGGCTCTTTTCCAGTCTTCTTTTCAATTTTGTTTTCTGAAAACTTCCCGATTCTTCTTCACTGCCCCATTTCGATTTTTAGTTTTGAAAAGCCTCTTTAACAATGGCCTTATGCAATTGAACTTGGCATCGTGAACCAAATAACAATTCTGAACACATTTGTTCTTGTTATTTTACATCTGAAAATCATCTCTTCAGCCTAAATTACTTTAAAAAACAAGTATAAAAAATAAGATTCAAAAATAAGGAAACTGGAAAAGAGCCAGCCCTTTTACAAACAGCGCTTTTGATGTTTTAAACTGTAAAAATTATGTCCTTGTTTTCTTTTGCCTCGTTTCCGTTCTGAGTTCGATCGGTTTCGGGTAGCTGGTTATTTGACAACATTTCAGTTTATCCGTAAACCAACCGCAATTATTGGAAAATACAAGTCAACAAAGAATATTGAATTGACATAAATTTCGGTATTTAAAAGCGGAGCTCAATGTCACAAACTGCTCTTCGTTTGCCAGAAAATTCATAATTTATGACCTTGTTTTTTCTCGGTATAAAATCTAGTGAGAGCATCTTCGCACCCCAACAGAGCGAGAAGAGGTGAGAGCTCAAAAGTCAATCAGGTCAATTCTGGGTTTTTTTTCCATTTTCCCATCCCCTCGTAAAATTGAAAAGTTGCGCTGTTCAAAAATTGTTCACACGGTTTTTTTTGTATACAAGAAATGTTGAGAAAATTTGTTCACCTCTTCACGCTTGACACTTTTTGATGCAGTTTATAAAAAAATAAATTAAACTCGTCTTTTATATATTGTAGTTCAGAAAAAATTAAGGGGTAATTGGAAAAGAGCCCATTTCTCATATACAGGAATTGTTTCTGTCCGGTTCGGTGGACCATATTTTCGCGTCGTTTCGTTCCGATATAGATCTGTTTCGGGTAACGAGTTGATAGATAACATTTCATTTCATGCGTAAAATAACCGTAATTATCGGAAATTACAAGTCAACCAAGAATAAAGAGCTGTCATAAATTTCGGTACGTCACAGTAGAGTGCAATGTCATAAAATACGCAAAATGAAAAAATAAAAAAATCAATTTTAAAGCAGCGTCTGAACAACTTGTTTGTTTTTGTTTCGATCAATCAGTTTCGAATTTTTTCACACACTGCTCTTCGTTCACAAGTTAAACTTAAAAGTTAAGACTTTGAATTTTCGCCATATGACTTCTAGTGAGAGCACAGCGCGAACAAACGCTTCGAGTTTCACCCCACACTTCAAAATTACTATTTTCAGTTGCTTTACGTGATAAAAAGTCTGAATGAAAGATGTTACAGTGTAAAGCATGGAGAAAAAAAATTTCTCAAAATGTTATTTTGTTCACCAGGTAAAATTGTTTAGCATGCATTATAAAATCGTTGAAATCAATTTCCAAACCTTGAACTCAAAAGTGGCTTGGGAGGGGGATCGAAACCGGAAAAAAAATTTCAGGTATAACTTTGTTTTGGCTTGAGTTTTTGGGCATCTTTGCTGCAGTTTTATGGAGGGCGAGGAAAAGAGCTGAGAAGAAAAATATGAATAATCGAACTGGCAAACCTTTTTGCACTTCTTGCACTTTCTTCTCACGCCACACAAGTAATACGGAGGTTGGTGTTTCTTTTCGTGTATTGCTGTTTGATCTGGTTCTGCTGATTCCGTTGAGTCAGTCGGAAGAGGAGGGATCAAAACGACCAAAAGCAGGATTGCAACCGGAAGCCACAAACTGCACTGCATTTTTATACAATTCTGGACACCGTAAAAATAATTACATGGCATTATGTTTTGAAAATTATACCAAAGGTAGATATTTTTGTTCCATTTTTTGTCCGTTTTTCCTCCATTTCATTTCATTTTCCCCCATTTCATTTTTTGTTCCGACTTTCGATACGAAAGTAACGGAATATTTGTGCTCGGGGTGGGTTTTTTTTTCTTCAGACAAATTTCGACTTTTTAACTAGCCGTTTTTGACGGAATTTTTTTATATCATTCGAAAGCTATTGTTTTCCTGAGCTTGAATTTGAAAAGATATTTTACCTGTGATTATTTTTCGTAAAGTTATGGGGGTTTAATGATTGCCATTTTGGCTAATTTGGGACAATTAACGCGCGATAAATTTCGCGCTTTTAACGCGCTAGCGATATTTAATCCGTCTTAGAAATCGTTCCAAATTGGTTCAAGGAAGCTTATATGCCATAATTGATTTGTTAATAGGCGCAAAATCTATCACTTTGTACTTAATATGACGTGTGGTGGGATGTTTTTACATAAAATCTCAAATTTTTTCCAAAAAAAAATTTAATTTTTTTTATTACATTGAAATTTTTCATCTTTTTAATGCTCCATAGACCTTAAAAGGTAGTCGGAACTTTCAGGGCTTCGCCCTGATACGAGCAGTCTTGTTAAATTTTATTAGTAGTTTTGCATGCTATTATGGCTGAATGAATGGATGCCTGATATTCATAAAACACTAAATAAAAACATACGGGAACTGATGGAAAGCTAACTCACTTGATCCTGCCCAATTGATAATATAATACTTGGATGATACGTACTTTCTATATTTTTTAATCAGAAAATAAAAATATGAAGTTTTTAGTCGTTTTAAAAATAGATTACCCGGCAAATTTGGGAATCAAAAAAATCTATCGTTAGATCTCAGCAATTTTTTGATGCTAATTTATGACTCATATGTGACTTCGAATATCTCACCCGCCAAGCCGGCTACTTCCTTTTTTCCCACCTGTCAATCTTTAGTATCAGTAAAAACTTATTTGCATTGTCGGATTGTTCTGAAAATTGCCATGCGGCAAAATTAAACCATAACGGCTCTTATTCTTTTTCGGCTCTTTTTCCTCCCCCTCCCCCCCCCCACCCTGCAGTTTGTTGTATTTGAAGTTACTGTTCACTTTGTCAGATTGTCATGCAAATTGACATGCAGGCTAATTAGGCCATGGCAAAAATATTTGGTCTTGATAATTAACCTTGTAAAATCATTCGTTAAACCATAAAACTGATGGTCGTATGAGATGGGGGAGGGGGAGAGCCCAATCCGACAATGTGAACAGAAAAAAAACTCTGAAAAATTTGCAGGTGGGGACAAATTAAAGAGCCACCATAACAAACATTTTTGCTCAACATGCTCAACCTTGTACGACAAATTTTATGCCATGGAAATAATGCTTGTGCTAGGCGGTGGAAATAGGAACAGTAGTCGCCGAATTCTGAGAATCATAATTAGGCAGTCAGTTTTCGTAACGAACTTTAAAGTTTCATTTACAAGTAGGTTAATTTTTCTTATTTCTGTCCCATTATTACCACCAGCAGTTCAAATGTCCTCGTTTTGTGTGAAATAACAATGTGCGGACACTCTGTTACTTAATGGGTAAAACTAAAAACTATAACATGTTTGTGCTCTTTTTCACCCGGTCTTTCTAATTATTATTATTTCAAAAGAATTTCACGTATTAGTGTGGCCAAATGCGCAATTTAGGCTCTATTCCAGTTTCCCTCCCCTCGTAAATTTACAAAACAAAATAAAGCTGTTCAAATTTATTCACACGGCAGTTTGCATGCATAAATGGTTGTATAAAATTAGTCACTTGTTCACGCTGAAACTTTTTGATGCAGTTGAACTAGACTTTCATAAATTGATTTTCAGAAAAACTAAGAGAAGCAACTGCAAAATAGCCCAGGTTTTCAATGTACAATGAGCAGCAAAGTTCTGTTGTTACTTGTTCATGATGCTAAATTTCAGTGCGTATTGAGAGCGATAATTCCGTTTATCAACACTGAAAATGAAAGTTAGCGGTAGGGGGGAGGGGGGGGGGGGGTGAAGAAAAGTCCCAGTTTTTTCAGTAAAAATCAAAATAATTCAGATTTTTTGTTTTTTAGATGAAAAAATCCAAAGATTGACTGGCAATGCACTGATGAAAGAAGTTCAATTGGAGTTAAGGCAAATTAACTTATGATGATGTAAGGTAAGAAAAACGTTTGTTTATCATAATTAATTTGTTCGCCAAGTTTCGTTTAAAAAAGGCTGTGTAAGTAGTTTTTCAAAACTGGAAATCAAATGTAGAGTTGGCGGAATGGCCAGGAAACTAAAACCTAAATAGCGAAATGTGAGAGAAGCAAAACGTCACAAATTAATTTTTTATCAGTAAATTTTTCGATTATTTGAAATTAAAACCACTTAGTTGTCCGGCTGTACGTTTTTGTCTTTTTTTCTTTTTAACACTATATTTTACTTGCAAGCTACTCCTTGTATTTACTCTAAGTTTTTCTTGTAGTTTGAGGGAACATTTGAGAAAAATATTTTGAAAAATTCTATAGACTTCATGGGTTTTCATTACACTTAAAAAGCTGGAGTATTAAAATGTTCAAAAAGCTCGGGGCATAGTTTTAAAAACTAGTTTTGATTACTCCTGAAACCCTGCCCGTGATAACCAAAGTCGCGATTTTAGAACTTTTTTTAAATCTCACATCTTCTTTTACAAAATTAGGCTCTAGGGGATTTTTTTTGTAAAAAAGTAGTACGAAAAATTTTTATCATGTTTTTTAATTAATATTAGTACTATTTCAAAAATTCTCTGCTTATGCAGAAAACAGAAACAGAAATTTTTAGGTCAAACGAATTGTGCCGCTACATGAATTAACATAAAAACACATTAAATGTTAAAAGATAATATTTTGCCGATAACTCAAAGATTTATTTTGGAAAAAATAGAAATTTTTGTTTCTAAATATGTTTTTTTTTCAAAAATATACTTTATAACCCCAATCTTAACACTTTAACATGCATAAACTGAAAAAAAATCCTAAAAACCCAAAAAAACATCAAGTTGTTTTTTTGATAACAGATTCAAAGAAGTTTCGGAAAACTTTCGATTTTTTCATTTTTTGCAGGTAAAAATTTTAAGGTAGTTGTGATAAGGTATGTATCTCGAACAAAGGTTTTCAAAACAAAAAAATTGATTCTTTGAAAACAACTCTTTGTGTTTTAGACGGTTAACGGTTCGAAAAATTTTGGAGACATTGAAAAACTAACATTATCGAATCATTTCGTATAGCTGTGGACGTGTTGTATGTGGGGTTCAGGTATATTTCGAGAAAATTTCTAGTTATCAGCACTATACTACCTTCTAACAGTTAGTGTGTTTTTCTGTAAATTCATGAACAATTTGAACCAAGAGTTTCCCTTTCTGTACTCTGCGACAACAAAGAATTTTTAAACAGAATAAGAAAAATTAAAAAAAAACTTGCAAAAAAATTTGAAACATTTTCGTAGAAAAATTCCTATCTTACAATTTTCTTATAAGACAAAATTCATTTATTGTAATCTTTCTAACAATCTTGAGAAACAAAAAAAGCAGAAATTTTGAGTAATTGGCGAACTTAATGGTTAACTTCGTTTTAGAGTGACGCAAACTTTTGTCTGACAGCTTGGGACGTTCCTACACATGATGAGCAACAACTCTAGTATAGCAAACTGCACTTTAAAATTTCAATATACTGGCATACTTTGTTATTACAATTTTGCAAGCCCAAGTCCGATAAAATCATCAAATAAAATCAAAAAAACTTAGGTTTTTAGGAAAAATTTTTGATATCTGTCAGTTGATTTTTATGTTTTCTAGATGATTGTTTGTTAATTCTCTACTTCATTTTACTTGATTTTTCGTAGAATTTTGTTTTTGATCGCGATGGTTTGTATTTTTTAATTGATATTGGCACCTTGCCTAGGTCCTTTATAAGATCAGCAAATACCCTGTAATAATAATCATAATAAATTGTTTGCAAATTAGGTTCCATTCAATGTAAAAGTTACTACATTTACAACCAAACGAAATATCATTGCGAGAACGCCGTGGAACTATGCAGCCGGCTTTCAGGCGCCTCTGATCCTGCTATGACTTCTGTTAATTTTTAATATCGATACTTAATCAAGAAATCAAAAAAAAAAGATTTAATGATTTAAAGAGGAAAAAAAATTTGAAGCGAAAAGGGGAAAACTTCAGCAATATACCTACCCTTGACAGCAAATCTGTTTTTTTAAATACTAGTTCTACTCAAAAATGAGTTCAAACAGTTGATAATTTCCTAGAATAAAATTGTCCAAAAACTCATGGTTGAATTTTGTAATTGATATTGTGTGCAGCTCTGAGTCTTAGTTACAAAGTTTGGGTAGTATCTTAGAACAAAGTTGAAAAGTTTTATAATTCTAACTTTTACAAAAGTTTTTTGATTACCCTTTGGTTGCACAGGTATCTGCCTAGCTAAAACTCTCTTATTCAAAATTGTATGCAAATTTTTCTCAGTTTTAGCTTCCAGGACAATGGCCGATATGCACTCTTTTCTCAAAACCTTACATAGTAACTTTAATAATTCATAGATAAGTAATTCCCTTACGAAGTATATTTTGCGTTTTTGTCTCAGTTCTTTGATGCTTTCATTTGTTCTTTTAAAACAAATAGTTTTTATAAGCCGTTTAATTTTAAGTTCATTTGTTTCTAACTTCGTTTTGTTTGTTGACACATAAGCCAAAACCCCGTACTGTAAAACGGGTTTCACATAAGCGTTATATGCTTTCAATAGTTTATCTTTACCTGTTTCCACCTGTGTTCGGTCTGTGGTGGGTCGGTCGAGTATATCGTCGGTATGTAAATTGGCTGTATGTATCTCGATTGAGAACACGATTGTTCAATATTTATATATACTTTTTCTTCAATAATTATCGAAAATCATTAAGAGGAAACAACGGAAAATATCTGTTTCGGAACCAAATTATCAAGTTTTAAACGAAATCGAAATCGAAAGCGTTTTTATTGTCACTACTTTTGCCAATAAGTGGGGATTTTCACGCTCGCCAGAAGTTAGAAGTCAATTCTGGCTAAAGTCTAATTAAGTTCATGTCCAGAACACCATTTAAAAACAAGTTTGACTTAGGAACATTTTTTATCCGGTTCAAATCAAGTGTATTCCAAGTTTTTTAGTAGTAAAATACTTGGAATGACCGGGATTTGAACCTGCGACCTTTCGGTTTAAGGTCAAGTACGTTACCGCTAGACTAGCTGGTCTTGATATGCTTTCACTTCAGTTTCAATCTTGAACATCTTCGGGCCCCAACGGAGCGAGAACTGGGGCGAGTTTAACAAAAGGTCGGGTTAAATCTCCTGTTGCGTTTTTAAGGAGTGCGGAACGGGCGGTAGCTTCTTTACCATAGTTAAACGTTTTAACGCGAGCGAGAGGGTAGTAACCACGCGGGCTACTATCCTCGACGATCCAAACAAGATCTCCGGCTTTGAGTTCTTGTTCGGTAGGTGTGTGCCATTTACGGCGTTTGTTGAGAGTCGGAACGTACTCGCGTAGCCATCTAGTCCAGATGGAGTTAGCGTATCCTTGTGCGCGAAGATAACGCTTTCGATGATCGAAATGTTCGTCCGTCGCAATCGACGGGAAGCTAACTAAGCGCTGGCCTATCAAGAAGTGATTTGGCGTTAAAGCCTCAATCTCTTTCGGGTCACTGCTTACCGCTGTAAGTGGACGCGCAATGAGGGACTGTTCCACCAGACAAAATGTGGTCTGGAGTACCTCGTCGGTTAATTTACGGGGTGTGAGGATGGAGTAGAAAACTCTCTTGCAACTATGTACAAGACGTTCCCAAGAGCCACCATGATGTGGTGAAGATGGTGGTTTATTTTTCCATTCGATGCCTTTGTGGACAAGGAGAGCGGGCGCAAGATCATTCCATGCTCGAGTACACAGAAGAAGCTCTTTCTCTGCACCGACAAAGTTTGTACCATTATCGGACCAAATTTTTGATGGAGTTCCTCGTCAAGCGATGAATCATTCTACTCCCATGACACAAGAGCTTGAATCCATTGATGGTACGACTTCAATATGGATGGCTCTAGTGGTCAAACAAGTGAACAAAAACGCCCAACGTTTCTCCGAACTCCTACGGATTGTTACGTGAAAGGGTCCGAAGTAATCGACTCCGCAATTGTTGAAGGGCGCTTGGCGGTATCCAAGACGCTCAATTGGTAGATCAGACAATAAAGGGGTGATCGTTTTCAACTTTCGCTTTAGGCAGTTTTTACAATTAAGTTCAATGTTACGGAGCAATGATCTTAACTTTAAGGTTGCATATTCTATCTGGATGACAGATCGTAGGTAGTCAATTGACTGATGCTCATGTTTGTTGTGTTGATGAGCCACAAACAATTTGACTAATGGATGACGGCCATCAAGTATGATGGGATATTTATTTTTAAATTCGAGTTCAGTGAGACGACTAATGCGTCCTATGGATCTAAGAAGTCCATCGGGGTCAATGATTGGGGAGAGAGTTTGTACCATTATCGGACCAAATTTTTGATGGAGTTCTTCGTCTAGCGATGAATCGTTCTACTCCCATGACACAGGAGCTTGAATCCATTGGTGGTACGACTTCAATATGGATGGCTCTAGTGGTCAAACAAGTGAACAAAAACGCCAACGTTTCTCCGAACTCCTACGGATTGTTACGTGGAAGGGTCCGAAGTAATCGACTCAGCAATTGTTGAAGGGCGCTTGGCGGTATCCAAGACGCTCAATTGGCAGATCAGACATGAAAGGGGTGATCGTTTTCAGCTTTCGCTTTAGGCAGTTTTTACAATTAGGTTCAATGTTACGGAGCAATGATCTTAACTTTAAGATTGCATATTCTATCTGGATGACAAATCGTAGGTAGTCAATTGACTGATGCTCATGTTTGTTGTGTTGATGAGCCACAAACAATTTGACTAATGGATGACGGCCATCAAGTATGATGGGATATTTATTTTTAAATTCGAGTTCAGTGAGACGACTAATGCGTCCTATGGATCTAAGAAGTCCATCGGGGTCAATGAATGGGGAGAGAGTTGAAATAGGGCTTACCTTCTTAGCATATTTCTCAGAACTCAATAATTTGAACTCTGAGGGGAACGCTTCTTTTTGAGAAAGAAGAAACGACATTCATTGAGAATTATCTATCTCAGACGATTAGCGATTGTTCCACGGAAATGATTAAATTTAGGATTTAATTGGAGGATGAATGCTACTACGCGCAATAATTTGAGAAACGAGCTGTAACGTTTCCACTTAATGACGGGTTCAGGGACTGACGGATTGATTATAAAATTAGTGGCAGTATCGATGACATCATCGATAGGACCTTTAA
The DNA here is from genome assembly GCF_963678635.1 of Symsagittifera roscoffensis. NCBI lineage: Eukaryota > Metazoa > Xenacoelomorpha > Acoela > Convolutidae > Symsagittifera > Symsagittifera roscoffensis. Next base: position 47,630,029 of record NC_087069.1, on the reverse strand, counting down.
ATTTTATTTTTGTAATCACATCGACATTTGGCCGAAAGGGCCAATCACTGGTTCTGATGAAGCTGGGACCTTGAGTCCAGCTGCTGTCCTTCAAGGCTTCAGCGGCAATACCTCGAGTACCAGTATCAGCTGGGTTGTTTTCAGTATCTACGTGATACCATTCGTCGACAGTGGTAACTTCCAGTATTTCGCCTACTCAATTAGCGACGAATACTGGCTGCTTTGCAGTCGAATGGAGCCATTGTAGCACAGTGGTGCTGTCAGTACACATAAAGACATCATTTATGGGGATCGAAAGTGCTTTCATGATATCTATTTTGAGGCGTGTAGCAAGCAAAGAAGCTTGCAGCTCTAATTTTGGGATGGAAATAGCCTTCATTGGTGCTACGCGGGTTTTACGCAAAATGAAGGCGAGTTCTGTCTCATGTGTATCAATAATGCGCGCACGGAGAAATCCAACTGCACAGAAGACTTCCTGTGAACTGTCACCAAACATTGGAGTTCAATTTTGTCAACTGCGGATGGACAGTAGCATCTCGGTATGATCAGTTGACCCAGGATGGGTAGACCAGACCGCCATTCGAGGAATTTGGCATTCAAGTCAAAAGGAAGTGGGTTATCCCATTGTTGACCACTGATTCTCCAAATCTCTTTAAGAAGTAGTCGGGCTCTGACAGTGTACGGAGCGACTAACCCAATAGGGACGAAAACTGAAGAGACGTAAATTAAAACTGTATGTTGGGTAACAGTATCCTTCAGTTCTCTGTTTACACCTCGACTAACTACCAATGTATCGAGAACGTGATCCCATTTCAAACCTAGAACATGCGATTCTTGACCTTCACTACTTAGAATCTCTTTGACTTCACTTAAATTGTCGCTTGACGTACATAACTCTTTCTGAATCTCTTTGATATTGCTCACGAATTTTGTCAACTTAAATCCTCCTAACTTAAGTAGTTCTACAAGATCCTTACTTAATTTTAATGCCTGTTCAGGTTCGGGAAACGAATCAAGATAATCGTCCATATAGAATTTTTGCATCACGGCTGACGCTACCTTGGGGAACAAGACTTGATTGTCGCGAGCTGTCTTTGGAGAGCAAAATTAGCACATGTGGGCGAGTCACGAGCTCCGAAAAAGTGTCGCGTGTTTTGATACGTTACCACATCGGTTGTGGGACCCTCCCGCCACAGAAAACGAAGTGACAGTTGGTCGATTGGGAGAACACCAACCTGAAGGAACATGCCTTCAATATCAGCGGATACTGCATGTTGATGTTGACGGAATCTCATTAGAACGGCCAGCAGATTCTGAAGCAAATCTGGGCCAACGAAAACAGCTTTATTAAGTGACGATCCATGAAATTTGGCTGCACCATTTAGGACGCGGCGGATTTTTCCGGGTTTATTTGGATTAATCACGGGGTGTTGAGGAAGATACCATTCCCTAGCAGAACGATTTGTGCAGTCATGTGTATTCACTTTGATGACGTAACCTTTGTCAAAATTTTGTTGAATGTTTTTTGCGTATGAAGCCCTGAGGTTTGTGTCTTTGTCTAAACGTTTTTCCAGAGATTTAAGTTGTGCTAAGTCGGAGTAGTAGTTGTGGGGCAACTGTGTGTGGTCTTCGGCCCAAAGCATCCCAACGGCGTATCTATCTCCATCATGTATAGTTGATGCTTCTAAAATTTTATTCGCCCTTTTATCGTCTGACGATCGGGCATCTACTTGTTTATACGTACCGTATGATTCAAGTTCGTACCAAGATTTGACCTGCTCTACCAAACTTACATCTTCGATGTTACAATGCAAGCATGTTGAGATCAGGCCGGTGGAGGCAGGGAGTGGACCACTTACGACCCATCCAATTGGGAGGCGAACGGCGAAAGGTTATTTTTGGCTTTTATCGTGGCAGTATTCCAGAGGAAAAATGTACTCATAAACATCTTGACCTAAAATCATTTCGACATCAGCGTACCGAAATTCGACTGAATCAATTGGTTCCAAGTGAGAGTATTTCTCTTGCAACCTACGAACGTTAATTATATCTAAACCTATGTCAATGTTGTTTTTTTACATATGCACAAACGGTGAACGAAATATCTGGATCAAATTCAGAAGAAACGTTCTAATCAACTTGTTCTGAAGTAATATCTTCGGAACAATTGGCACCATTGACAGTCAAATCAATTTTCCTACCTGTCAGATTGAGTCTGCGAGCGAGTTCAGGTGAAATACAAGAGTGACTGCAAGCTGTGTCACATAACACAAGTGCGGTGGTTTCAGAGCCATTTGATGATAATGTGAGATTTATAAGTGGCATCAGTCCTTTTAGATTCATTAGGGATGTCCCACAAGTATTGTTTTGCGTCGTGGGTCTAAATGGAGTTTGAACTGCGGGATTGGCTGCAGTTGTGTGCGGTGCATAACCAGATTGGTTATTTGTAGGGAAAACCTGTTCTGCGCCGTGCAGTAACACATTATGAGTGCTCTTGCACTGTGGCTTAGGACAAGTTTTGGGCTTGGGACATTTCCTAAACATGTGATTTTCTTGAAAACAAGAAAAGCAAAGCTTATTTTCAGCGCAAAATTTAGCACGCTGTGTTGGAGTTTTTTCTTTAAAAACGCTACATTTAAAAATTGAATGCTTGCCTTTACAAACTAAACATTGAATATTTGCGTCAAACTTAGCTTGCGAGTTTGCGGCAAACATTTTAACATTGGTTTTTGTCCGAACCGAATTATCCTGATTTCTATTGTAATTTGATGAAGAACGCATACGTTCATGCGCTTCAGCTTTTTCCTCCAGCCAATGATTGAAATCAATTAAAGACGGAGCATACAAACTCCGTTTTACGGTGTGGAACGACCAAGACTCTTTCATATTAGGTGGGAGCTTCTCTATTGCTTTATCGAGAAGTGTTGCACTTTCAAGGTCTGCATTGTAATGTAAAGATTTGAACACTCCAACTATGCTTGCTATCATGGATGCAAAACTTATGAAGCTGTCGGAACTATGCATCTTAACGGGCGGTGAATTATAAAGTTTGTCCAGATAGGCACGTATTATTATTTGAGGCTGGCCAAATTTTCTCTCAAGTTTCATGAGAGCATCTTTGTACATCGTACCACTATAGGCAAACACAGCTATAGCAGTCTCAGCTTTATCTTTGACTAATGATTTAAGGTAGTGCTGCTTAACATCATCTGACAAGTTTTGAGAGTCCAAAGCACTTCGGAATTGTCCAATCCATTCAAACCACTGAAGTGGACAGCCACCGTATTTCCTAAGGTTCCACGGTGGTAATGGATCCTTACGGGTGAAACTTAGTATTTCCTTTAAATCTTCAAGGGTTATCGCATTAGGTGGTGGTTGAACTGAGGTTGAAGCGAAATTGTGTGGCTGAGGAACAAATGATGTCGGATAAGCTAAGGCACTATGTGGATAGCTGGGGACTTGAGACAACTGCTGTGTTGACACTTGCGCTTGGTTATTGTAAAACACTGTCACTCCAACAGTGCACGGGTATTGTGAAAGTGGTGGTTGCACTATTGGTGTGACAGTTTGAACGGTATTTAACGCCTGGGGTACTGTAGAATCTGATGCGGCAAATGGCGCGGTGGTCGGAGGTGCCATTCTCCAGGTATTCATATTGGGTATATAACGAACTGGAAGTGGATGGTTGAAGGATGGTTGATTTGTTGAAACACGAGTTGAGTTATTAATACTCGCTGGTGGAGCAGTAATAGGAATCAGGTTCACCGGCTGGGTTGTCGTATTGACTGTTGTATTAATTGGGACAGAAGCATGTAATGTGGGGATCATTGCTGCTGGCATACGTGGAATGAAAGGAAGCGGGGGCAAGGACGAAGGCGGGGGTGGTGGCGGCGGCGGTGGGAGAGGTTGAGAAGGAATCTTCAAAATATGAACGGTAGATGATACCACCGATTGCAATGGTAGGCAAACGCTTGGGTTGCTACTGGATGGGAAAAGGTGGACGTTTATTAGATCAACCGTGCTTGGTGGTAGAGACGAAGAAACCAAAATGGCGATGCCCGGAGGTTGAGGTTCTTGTCGGGGAACAATGGTTATAGTTGATGCAAGTTTCGACGAGAGTGCTTCATCTACCCAATCTTTTGTTCGGGTTTCAGCGACGACTTGTTGTGTTCTACTCGAAGGCAGAGCGGTTTTATTGATGTCAGTATCATTGTCCGAATCATCATCCATTAACTCTGTTTCAACTATTTTGGCCTCATTGAGCTTTCGTTTGTTCTCCTCAACAAGTGTCTCAAGAGCCAATTCGTTTTCTTTTTCTTTTAGGCGGATACCTGTTTCATTTTGTCGCTCAATTTCAAGACGTCGCAGTTTTGCTATTTTGAGTTCGCCTTTGCGCTGACTGGAAGTCATTGAAGACGCTCTAGAGTGCAGGGAACTATATCGGGTGGACCGGCTGACAGTTGAAGCAGCTCGCGTTGCTTGCGGGTCAGCATCTCCAGTCTCTGGAAACAAAGTTTTCGCCATTTCCAAGTGCTTAATTGACAATTCCAGCTTTTCATCTCGAGCGCAAGTAATGCTGATCAACCAAGTGTCAAGATCAGCGAGAGCACTGCTAGGTTC
>NC_087069.1:47463864-47625209 GCF_963678635.1 Symsagittifera roscoffensis | reverse complement strand
ATTATTTTTTCTGATGCCTGTGACTTGTAGGGACCACATATTCGAAGATAAACACTTGCCACGACAAATTGATTATCTTTTCTATATCCTACGGTGTAATAATTCTCAGGGACACGGCGCAAGAATCACTCCTGTCCTTGTCTCTGTTAAGTCCCTTTTTTGCTCTCACCTTGACACCATGGCTAAAACAAACGCATAAAAAAGAACAAGCAACTTTTGTTAAGTAGATTTTTTTGTTTCACATCGGCTCTTTTCCAGTCTTCTTTTCAATTTTGTTTTCTGAAAACTTCCCGATTCTTCTTCACTGCCCCATTTCAATATTTAGTTTTGAAAAGCCTCTTTAACAATGGCCTTATGCAATTGAACTTGGCATCGTGAACCAATTAACAATTCTGAACACATTTGTTCTTGTTATTTTACATCTGAAAATCATCTCTTCAGCCTAAATTACTTTAAAAAAACAAGTATAAAAAAATAAGATTCAAAAAATAAGGAAATTGGAAAAGAGCCAGCCCTTTTACAAACAGCGCTTTTGATGTTTTAAACTGTAAAAAGTTATGTCCTTGTTTTCTTTTGCATCGTTTCCGTTCTGAGTTAGATCGGTTTCGGGTAGCTGGTTATTTGACAACATTTCAGTTTATCCGTAAACCAACCGCAATTATTGGAAAATACAAGTCAACAAAGAATATTGAATTGACATAAATTTCGGTATTCAAAAGCGGAGCTCAATGTCACAAACTACTCTTCGTTTGCCAGAAAATTCATAATTTATGACCTTGTTTTTTCTCGGTATAAAATCTAGTGAGAGCATCTTCGCACCCCAACAGAGCGAGAAGAGGTGAGTGCTCAAAAGTCAATCAGGTCAATTCTGGGTTTTTTTTCCAGTTTCCCACCCCCTCGTAAAAATGAAAAGTTGCGCTGTTCAAAAATTGTTCACACGGTTTTTTTGTATACAAGAAATGTTGAGAAAATTTGTTCACCTCTTCACGCTTGACACTTTTTGATGCAGTTTATAAAAAAATAAATTAAACTCGTCTTTTATATATTGTAGTTCAGAAAAAATTAAGGGGTAATTGGTAAAGAGCCCATTTCTCATATACAGGAATTGTTTCTGTCCGGTTCGGTGGACCATATTTTCGCGTCGTTTCGTTCCGATATAGATCTGTTTCGGGTAACTAGTTGATAGATAACATTTCATTTCATACGTAAAATAACCGTAATTATCGGAAATTACAAGTCAAACAAGAATAACGAGCTGTCATAAATTTCGGTACTTCACAGTAGAGTGCAATGTCATAAAATACGCAAAATGAAAACATAAAAAAATCAATTTTAAAGCAGCGTCTGAACAACTTGTTTGTTTTTGTTTCGATCAATCAGTTTCGAATTTTTTCACACACTGCTCTTCGTTCACAAGTTAAACTTAAAAGTTAGGACTTTGAATTTTCGCCATGTGACTTGTAGTGAGAGCACAGCGCGAACAAACGCTTCGAGTTTCACCCCACACTTCAAAATTACTATTTTCAGTTGCTTTACGTGATAAAAAGGCTGAATGAAAGATGTTACAGTGTAAAGCATGGAGAAAAAAAATTTCTCAAAATGTTATTTTGTTCACCAGGTAAAATTGTTTAGCATGCATTATAAAATCGTTGAAATCAATTTCCAAACCTTGAACTCAAAAGTGGCTTGGGAGGGGGATCGAAACCGGAAAAAAAATTTCAGGTATAACTATGTTTTGGCTTGAGTTTTTGGGCATCTTTGCTGCAGTTTTATGGAGGGCGAGGAAAAGAGCTGAGAAGAAAAAATATGAATAATCGAACTGGCAAACCTTTTTGCACTTCTTGCACTTTCTTCTCACGCCACACAAGTAATACGGAGGTTGGTGTTTCTTTTCGTGTATTGCTGTTTGATCTGGTTCTGCTGATTCCGTTGAGTCAGTCGGAAGAGGAGGGATCAAAACGACCAAAAGCAGGATTGCAACCGGAAGCCACAAACTGCACTGCATTTTTATACAATTCTGGACACCGTAAAAATAATTACATGGCATTATGTTTTGAAAATTATACCAAAGGTAGATATTTTTGTTCCATTTTTTGTCCGTTTTTCCTCCATTTCATTTCATTTTCCCCCATTTCATTTTTTGTTCCGACTATCGATACGAAAGTAACGGAATATTTGTGCTCGGGGTGGGTTTTTTTTTTTCTTCAGACAAATTTCGACTTTTTAACTAGCCGTTTTTGACGGAATTTTTTTTATCATTCGAAAGCTATTGTTTTCCTGAGCTTGAATTTGAAAAGATATTTTACCTGTGATTATTTTTCGTAAAGTTATGGGGGTTTAATGATTGCCATTTTGGCCAACTTGGGACAATTAACGCGCGATAAGTTTCGCGCTATTAACGCGCGAGCGATATTTAATCCGTCTTAGAAATCGTTCCAAATTGGTTCAAGGAAGCTTATATGCCATAATTGATTTGTTAATAGGCGCAAAATCTATCACTTTGTACTTAATATGACGTGTGGGGGGATGTTTTTACATAAAATCTCAAATTTTTTCAAAACAAAAATTTAATTTTTTTTATTACATTGAAATTTTTCATCTTATTAATGCTCCATAGACCTTAAAAGGTATTCGGAACTTTCAGGGCTTCGCCCTGATACGAGCAGTCTTGTTAAATTTTATTAGTAGTTTTGCATGCTATAATGGCTGAATGAATGGCTGCCTGATATTCATAAAACACTAAATAAAAACATACGGGAACTGATGGAAAGGAAACTCACTTGATCCTGCCCAATTGATAATATAATACTTGGATGATACGTACTTTCTATATTTTTTTATCAGAAAATAAAAATATGAAGTTTTTATTCGTTTTAAAAATAGATTACCCGGCAAATTTGGGAATCAAAAAAATCTATCGTTAGATCTCAGCAATTTTTTGATGCTAATTTATGACTCATATGTGACTTCGAATATCTCACCCGCCAAGCCGGCTACTTCTCTTTTTTCCCACCTGTCAATCTTTAGTATCAGTAAAAACTTATTTGCATTGTCGGATTGTTCTGAAAATTGCCATGCGGCAAAATTAAACCATAACGGCTCTTATTCTTTTTCGGCTCTTTTTCCTCCCCATCCCCCCCCCACCCTGCAGTTTGTTGTATTTGAAGTTACTGTTCACTTTGTCAGATTGTCATGCAAATTGACATGCAGGCTGATTAGGCCATGACAAAAATATTTGGTCTTGATAATTAACCTTGTAAAATCATTCGTTAAACCATAAAACTGATGGTCGTATGAGATGGGGGAGGGGGAGAGCCCAATCCGACAATGTGAACAGAAAAAAAAACTCTGAAAAATTTGCAGGTGGGGACAAATTAAAGAGCCACCATAACAAACATTTTTGCTCAACATGCTCAACCTTGTACGACAAATTTTATGCCATGGAAATAATGCTTGTGCTAGGCGGTGGAAATAGGAACAGTAGTCGCCGAATTCTGAGAATCATAATTAGGCAGTCAGTTTTCGTAACGAACTTTAAAGTATCGTTTCATAAATAGGTTAATTTTTCTTATTTCTGTCCCATTATTGCCACCAGCAGTTCAAATGTCCTCGTTTTGTGTGAAATAACAATGTGCGGACACTCTGTTACTTAATGAGTAAAACTAAAACTATAACATGTTTGTGCTCTTTTTCACCCGGTCTTTCTATAATTATTATTATTTCAAAAGAATTTCACGTATTAGTGTGGCCAAATGCGCAATTTAGGCTCTATTCCAGTTTCCCTCCCCTCGTAAATTTACAAAACAAAATAAAGCTGTTCAAATTTATTCACACGGCAGTTTGCATGCATAAATGGTTGTATAAAATTAGTCACTTGTTCACGCTGAAACTTTTTGATGCAGTTGAACTAGACTTTCATAAATTGATTTTCAGAAAAACTAAGAGAAGCAACTGCAAAGTAGCCCAGGTTTTCAATGTACAATTTAGCAGCAAAGTTCTGTTGTTACTTGTTCATGATGCTAAATTTCAGTGCGTATTGAGAGCGATAATTCCGTTTATCAACACTGAAAATGAAAGTTAGCGGTTGGGGGGAGGGGGGGGGGGGGCATTGAAGAAAAGTCCCAGTTTTTTCAGTAAAAATCAAAATAATTCTGATTTTTTGTTTTTTAGATGAAAAAATCCAAAGATTGACTGGGAATGCACTGATGAAAAAAGTTCAATTGGAGTTAAGGCAAATTAACCTATGATGATGTAAGGTAAGAAAAACGTTTGTTTATCATAATTAATTTGATCGCCAAGTTTCGTTTAAAAAAGGCAATGTAAGTATAGTTTTTCAAAACTGGAAATCAAATGTAGAGTTGGGGGAATGGCCAGGAGCCTAAAACCTAAATAGCGAAATGTGAGAGAAGCAAAACGTCACAGAATAATTTTTATCAGTAAATTTTTCGATTATTTGAAATAAAAACCAATTAGTTGTCCGGCTGTACGTTGAGTTTTTGTCTTTTTTTTTAAACTATATTTTACTTGCAAGTTACTCCTTGTCTTTATTCTAAGTTTTTCTTGTAGTTTGAGGGAGCATTTGAGAAAAATATTTTGAAAAACTCTATATGCTTCATGGGTTTTCATTACACTTAAAAAGCTGGAGTCATAAAATGTTCAAAAAGCTCGGGGCATAATTTTAAAAACTAGTTTTGATTACTCCTGAAACCCTACCCGTGATAATCAAAGTCGTGATTTTAGAACTTTTTTTTAAAATCTCACATCTTCTCACAAAATTAGGCTCTAGGGGATTTTTTTTTTAATAAAAAAGTAGTACGAAAAAAAACTTTTATCATGTTTTTTAATAATATTAGTACTATTTCAAAGGTTCTCTGCTTGCACAGAAAACAAAACAATTTTTTCATTTTTTGCAGGTAAAAATTTTAAGGTAGTAGTTATAAGGTATGTAGCTCGAACTAGGGTTTCCAAAACAAAAAAATTGATTCTTTGAAAACAACTCTCCCAGTTGTAGGTGGTTAACGGTTCGAAAATTTTTGGAGACATTGAAAAACTAACATTATCGAATCATGTCGTATAGCTGCGGACGTGTTGTATGTGGGGTTCAGGTATATATCGAGAAAATTTCTAGTAATCAGCACTATACTACCTTCTAACAGTTAGTGTGTTTTTCTGTAAATTCATGAGAAATTTGAACTAAGAGCTTCCCTTTCTGTACTCTGCGACAACAAAGAATTTTTAAACAGGTTATTAGAAAAATAAAAAAAAAAATTTGAAACATTTTCGTAGAAAAATTCCTATCTTACATTTTTCTTATAAGACAAAATTCATTTATTGTAACTTTTCTAACAATCTTGAGAAAACAAAAAACAGCAAAAATTATTGGCGAACTTAATGGTTAACTTCGTTTTAGAGTGACGCAAACTTTTGTCTGACACCTTGGTACACATGATGAGCAACAACTCTAGGATAGCAAACTGCACTTTAAAAATTTCAATATACCGGGATACTTTGCTATTACAGTTTTGCAAGCCCAAATCCGATAAAATCTTCAATAAAAATCAAAAAAATTTAGGTTGTTAGGAAAAATTTTGATATCTGTTAGTTGATTTTTATGTTTCTAGATGATTGTTTGTTATTTCTCTTATTCATTTATTTGATGTTTACTAGAATTTTGTTTTTGATTGCGATATTTCGTATTTTTTAGTTGATAAGATCAGCAAATACCCTGTAATAATAATCATAATAAATTATTTGCAAAATAGATTCCACTCAATGTAAAAGTTACTACATTCACAACTAAACGAAATCTCAATGCGAGAACGCCATGGAACTATGCAGCCCGTTTTCAGGCGCCTCTGATCCTGCTATGACTTCTGTTATTTTTTAATATCGATACTTAATCAAGAAATCAAAAAAAAAGATTTAATGATTTAAAGAGGAAAACAAATTTTAAAGCAAAAAAGGGGAAGTTTTCAGCAGTATACCTACCCTTGACAGCAAATATTTTTTTAAATACTAGTGCTACTCAAAAATGAGTTCAAACAGTTGATAATTTCCTAGAAGGAAATTGTCCAACAACTCATGGTTGAAGATTTGTAATTGATATTGTGTGCAGCTCTGAATCTTAGTTACAAAATTTGGGTAGTATTTTAGAACAAAGTTGAAAGGTTTTTTAATTCTAACTTTGACAAAAGTTTTTTTTGATTACCCTTTGATTGCACAGGTATCTGCCTAGCTAAAACTCTCTTATTCAAAATTGTGTTCAAAATTTTCTCAGTTTTAGCTTCCTGGACAATGGCCGATATGCACTCTTTTCTCAAAACATTACAAAGAAACTTTAATAATTCATAGATAAGTAATTCCTTTACGAAGTATATTTTGCGTTTTTGTCTCAGTTCTTTGATGCTTTCGTTTATTTTTTTAAAACAAATAGTTTTTATAAGCCATTTAATTTTAAGTTCAATTGTTTCTAATTTCGTTTTGTCTGTTGACGCATAAGCCAAAACCCCGTACTGTAAAACGGGTTTCACGGGTTATATGCTTTCAATTGTTGATATTTACCTGAAACTTCCCTCACTCTGTAATACATCCCACAAAACCTCGACAATTTATTTCTAATTTTTGTAATATGATCAGTAAAGGAAAGTTTAGAGTCAATTTGAACACTTAAGTATCGGAACGATTGTTTTTCTTCAATAATTATTCCATTCATTTTGCTAGCTGCACATTAAAAATTTTGCTAACTGACCTGTCTAGCTAACTGCACATTAAAAAAAAACGCGTATACTGGAATTTATTGTTTTACAGTTTTGCAAGCAAAAAATCAGAAATTCTTAAATGGAATCAAAGTTTTATAGCTTTCAAGTAAACGCTTGCTGTTTGTCAGTTAATATTTCTGTTACTTTGATGACTGTTTAAACATTAAAAACCTCTTGAAAATCGGGAAGTGAGTCAAAAATCTGTCGCTCTACCTGGCACACTTCTCAGGAAATCCGAACAATCGATTTCTGAATTTTTTTATTGAACCAAAAATTAAATTGAATGAAGTTTGAAATTTCTACTATTTTAGATGGAACATGTTTGTAAGAACTGCTACTTTCGAAAGAAGAACGCGATGACTCGGAACCTGAGAAGTGATGAGTTGCTAGGAACAAGATTAGGCCGAGCGCCAATGATCGAGACTCGCATAGATCAGCACGATATTTTTGTGTGGTTGGGACTCCAATTTCTACCAAAAAACAGTGAAAGAAAGAATTAGACCATCGAAATACAAGTGGCTAGGAAAACAGTACGATGAACCGCTCCTTAAGGTTTAACCTATGAGAAGCTACATCCGGAAACTGAGGTTGAAGAAACCTCAGTGTCAATAAAAGTAATTAGAGTGCCGGGGCTGCTTGCTGTAATGTTCAGTGATGCTGACAAACAAAGTTGGATACAGTAGCGATGGTAAGAACTACATTTTTAAAGTTTGCGGCTATTTATTGAGCATTAAAGTCAAAGAAAAAAGCAGCGAACGACAGCAATTTGTCCAGCCGAGGTTAAGAAGCATGATTTTGCCAAAAGACACAACATGCAGGCAGAGGCAGTCAAGCTGGAAGAGGTCAAAGTGGTCGAAATTAGAAAACAGGAATCGAAAAATGAAATTAAATCCGAAGCTACTGCGGATCCGATAACCGATCTGACTCAGTTTTCAGTCGTTGGTCCTCTGGGATCAATGAGAAAAAAATGAAAATGGGGTTAACATAATGTACTTTTCGATCGCCGTGACTAATTTTTCGACCATCCCGCGATTAATTTTTTATCATCTCGCGACTAATTTTTTGATTATTCCGCGACTAACTTTTCGATCATCCCGCAACTAATTTTTCGACCATCCCGCAACTAAATTTTCGACCGTCCCGCAACTAAATTTTCGACCATTCCGCGACTAATTTTTTGACCATCCCGCGACTAATTTATCGGCCTTCCCTAATTTTTCGACCATCCCGCAACTAATTTTTCGACCATTCCGCGACTAATTTTTTTACCATCCCGCGACTAATTTATCGGCCTTCCCTAATTTTTCGACCATCCCGCAACTAAGTTTTCGACCATTCGGCGACCAATTTATGACCATCCCGCGACTAATTTATCGGCCTTCCCTAATTTTTTGACCATCCCGCAACTAATTTTTCGACCATTCCGCGACTAATTTTTTTACCATCCCGCGACTAATTTATCGGCCTTCCCTAATTTTTCGACCATCCCGCAACTAATTTTTTGACCGTTCCGCGACTATTTTTTTGACCATCCCGCGAATAATTTATCGGCCTTCCCTAATTTTTCGACCATCCCGCAACTAATTTTTCGACCATTCCTTGACTAATTTTTTGACCAATCCGCGACTATTTTATCGGCCTTCCCTAATTTTTCGACCATCGCGCAATTAATTTTTCGACTAATCCGCGACTAATTTTTTGACCATCCCGCGACTAATTTATCGGCCTTCCCTATTTTTTCGACCATCCCGCAACTAAATTTTCGACCATTCCGCGACTAATTTTTTTACCATCCCGCGACTAATTTATCGGCCTTCCCTAATTTTTCGACCATCCCGCAACTAATTTTTCGACCATTCGGCGACTAATTTATGACCATCCCGCAACTAATTTATCGGCCTTCCCTAATTTTTTGACAATCCCGCAACTAATTTTTCGACCATTCCGCGACTAATTTTTTAACCATCCCGCGACTAATTTATCGGCCTTCCCGCAACTAATTTTTTGACCATTCCGCGACTAATTTTTTGACCATTCCGCGACTAATTTTTTGACCATCCCGCGAATAGTTTATCGGCCTTCCCTAATTTTTCGACCATCCCGCAACTAATTTTTCGACCATTCGGCGACTAATTTATGACCATCCCGCGACTAATTTATCGGCCTTCCCTAATTTTTCGACCATCCCGCAATTAATTTTTCGACCAATCCGCGACTAATTTTTTGACCATCTCGCGACTAATTTATCGGCCTTCCCTAATTTTTCGACCATCCCGCAACTAATTTTTGACCATTCCGTGACTAATTTTTTTACCATCCCGCGACTAATTTATCGGCCTTCCCTAATTTTTCGACCATCCCGCAACTAATTTTTCGACCATTCGGCGACCAATTTATGACCATCCCGCGACTAATTTATCGGCCTTCTCTAATTTTTTGACCATCGCGCAACTAATTTTTCGACCATTCCGCGACTAATTTTTTCTACCATCCCGCGACTATCTTATCGGCCTTCCCTAATTTTTCGACCATCCCGCAACTAATTTTTTGACCATTCCGCGACTAATTTTTTGACCATCCCGCGAATAATTTATCGGCCTTCCCTAATTTTTCGACCATCCCGCAACTAATTTTTCGACCATTCCGCGACTAATTTTTTGACCATCCCGCGACTAATTTATCGGCCTTCCCTAATTTTTCGACCATCCCGCAATTAATTTTTCGACCAATCCGCGACTAATTTTTTGACCATCCCGCGACTAATTTATCGGCCTTCCCTAATTTTTCGACCATCTCGCAACTAATTTTTCGACCATTCCGCGACTAAATTTTTTACCATCCCGCGACTAATTTATCGGCCTTCCCTAATTTTTCGACCATCCCGCAACTAATTTTTCGACCCTTCGGCGACTAATTTATGACTATCCCGCGACTAATTTATCGGCCTTCCCTAATTTTTTGACCATCCCGCAACTAATTTTTCGACCATTCCGCGACTAATTTTTTAACCATCCCGCGACTAATTTATCGGCCTTCCCGCAACTAATTTTTTGACCATTCCGCGACTAATTTTTTGACCATTCCGCGACTAATTTTTTGACCATCCCGCGAATAATTTATCGGCCTTCCCTAATTTTTCGACCATACCGCAACTAATTTTTCGACCATTCCGCGACTAAATTTTTTGACCATCCCGTGACTAATTTATCGGCCTTCCCTAATTTTTACACCATCCCGCAAGTAATTTTTCGACCATTCCGCGACTAATTTTTTTACCATCCCGCGACTAATTTATCGGCCTTCGCTAATTTTTCGACCATCCCGCAACTAATTTTTCGACCATTCCGCGACTAATTTTTTGACCATCCCGCGACTAATTTATCGGCCTTCCCTAATTTTTCGACCATCCCGCAACTAATTTTTCGACCATTCCGCGACTAATTTTTTGATCATCCCGCGACTAATTTATCGGCCTTCCCTAATTTTTCTACCATCCCGCAACTAATTTTTCGACCATTCCGCGACTAATTTTTGACCATCCCGCGAATAATTTATCGGCCTTCCCTAATTTTTCGACCATCCAGCAATTAATTTTTCGACCAATCCGCGACTAATTTTTTGACCATCCCGCGACTAATTTATCGGCCTTCCCTAATTTTTCGACCATCCCGCAACTAATTTTTCGACCATTCCGCGACTAATTTTTTTACCATCCCGCGACTAATTTATCGGCCTTCCCTAATTTTTCGACCAACCCGCAACTAATTTTTCGACCATTCCGCGACTAATTTTTTTACCATCCCGCGACTAATTTATCGGCCTTCCCTAATTTTTCTACCATCCCGCAACTAATTTTTCGACCATTCCGCGACTAATTTTTGACCATCCCGCGAATAATTTATCGGCCTTCCCTAATTTTTCGACCATCCAGCAATTAATTTTTCGACCAATCCGCGACTAATTTTTTGACCATCCCGCGACTAATTTATTGGCCTTCCCTAATTTTTTGACTATCCCGCAACTAAGTTTTCGACCATTCTGCGACTAAATTTTTGACCATCCCGCGACTAATTTTTCGGCCTTCCCTAATTTTTCGACTATCCCGCAACTAATTTTTCGACCATTCCGCGACTAATTTTTTGACCATCCCTCGACTAATTTATCGGCCTTTCCTAATTTTTTGACCATCCCGCAACTTTTTTTTCGACCATTCCGCGACTAATTTTTTGACCATCCCGCGACTAATTTATCGGCCTTCCCTAATTTTTCGTCCATCCCGCAACTACTTTTTCAACCATTCCGCGACTAATTTCCTGACTATCCCGCAACTAAATTATCGGCCTTCCCTACTTTTTTGACCATCCCGCAACTAATTTTTTGACCATTCCGCGACTATTTTTTGACCATCCCGCGAATAATTTATCGGCCTTCCCTACTTTTTGACCATCCCGCAATTAATTTTTCGACCATTCCGCGACTAATTTTTTGACCATCCCGCGACTAATTTATCGGCCTTCCCTAATTTTTCGACCATCCCGCAAGTATTTTTTCGACCATTCTGCGACTAATTTTTTGACCATCCCGCGACTAAGTTATCGGCCTTTCCTAATTTTTCTACCATCCCGCAACTAATTTTTCGACCATTCCGCGACTAATTTTTTGACCATCCCGCGACTAATTTATCGGCCTTTCCTAATTTTTCTACCATCCCGCAACTAATTTTTCGACCATTCCGCGACTAATTTCTTGACCATCCCGCGACTAATTTATCGGCCTTCCCTAATTTTTCGTCCATCCCGCAACTACTTTTTCAACCATTCCGCGACTAATTTCCTGACTATCCCGCGACTAGATTATCGGCCTTCCCTACTTTTTTGACCATCCCGCTACTAATTTTTTGACCATTCCGCGACTATTTTTTGACCATCCCGCGAATAATTTATCGGCCTTCCCTACTTTTTGACCATCCCGCAATTAATTTTTCGACCATTCCGCGACTAATTTTTTGACCATCCCGCGACTAATTTATCGGCCTTCCCTAATTTTTCGACCATCCCGCAAGTATTTTTTCGACCATTCTGCGACTAATTTTTTGACCATCCCGCGACTAAGTTATCGGCCTTTCCTAATTTTTCTACCATCCCGCAACTAATTTTTCGACCATTCCGCGACTAATTTTTGACCATCCCGCGAATAATTTATCGGCCTTCCCTAATTTTTCGACCATCCAGCAATTAATTTTTCGACCAATCCGCGACTAATTTTTTGACCATCCCGCGACTAATTTATCGGCCTTCCCTAATTTTTTGACCATCCCGCAACTAATTTTTCGACCATTCCGCGACTAATTTTTTTACCATCCCGCGACTAATTTATCGGCCTTCCCTAATTTTTCGTCCATCCCGCAACTACTTTTTCAACCATTCCGCGACTAATTTCCTGACTATCCCGCGACTAAATTATCGGCCTTCCCTACTTTTTTGACCATCCCGCAACTAATTTTTTGACCATTCCGCGACTATTTTTTGACCATCCCGCGAATAATTTATCGGCCTTCCCTAGTTTTTTTACCATCCCGCAATTAATTTTTCGACCATTCCGCGACTAATTTTTTGACCATCCCGCGACTAATTTATCGGCCTTCCCTAATTTTTCGACCATCCCGCAAGTATTTTTTCGACCATTCTGCGACTAATTTTTTGACCATCCCGCGACTAAGTTATCGGCCTTTCCTAATTTTTCTACCATCCCGCAACTAATTTTTCGACCATTCCGCGACTAATTTTTGACCATCCCGCGAATAATTTATCGGCCTTCCCTAATTTTTCGACCATCCAGCAATTAATTTTTCGACCATTCCGCGACTAATTTTTTTACCATCCCGCGACTAATTTATCGGCCTTCGCTAATTTTTCGACCATCCCGCAACTAATTTTTCGACCATTCCGCGACTAATTTTTTGACCATCCCGCGACTAATTTATCGGCCTTCCCTAATTTTTCGACCATCCCGCAACTAATTTTTCGACCATTCCGCGACTAATTTTTTGATCATCCCGCGACTAATTTATCGGCCTTCCCTAATTTTTCTACCATCCCGCAACTAATTTTTCGACCATTCCGCGACTAATTTTTGACCATCCCGCGAATAATTTATCGGCCTTCCCTAATTTTTCGACCATCCAGCAATTAATTTTTCGACCAATCCGCGACTAATTTTTTGACCATCCCGCGACTAATTTATCGGCCTTCCCTAATTTTTCGACCATCCCGCAACTAATTTTTCGACCAACCCGCAACTAATGTTTCGACCACCATTCGGCGACTAATTTATGACCATCCCGCGACTAATTTATTGGCCTTCCCTAATTTTTTGACTATCCCGCAACTAAGTTTTCGACCATTCTGCGACTAAATTTTTGACCATCCCGCGACTAATTTTTCGGCCTTCCCTAATTTTTCGACTATCCCGCAACTAATTTTTCGACCATTCCGCGACTAATTTTTTGACCATCCCTCGACTAATTTATCGGCCTTTCCTAATTTTTTGACCATCCCGCAAGTTTTTTTTCAACCATTCCGCGACTAATTTTTTGACCATCCCGCGACTAATTTATCGGCCTTCCCTAATTTTTCGACCATCCCGCAACTAATTTTTCGACCATTCCGTGACTAATTTCTTGACCATCCCGCGACTAATTTATCGGCCTTCCTTAATTTTTCGTCCATCCCGCAACTACTTTTTCAACCATTCCGCGACTAATTTCCTGACTATCCCGCGACTAAATTATCGGCCTTCCCTACTTTTTTGACCATCCCGCAACTAATTTTTTGACCATTCCGCGACTATTTTTTGACCATCCCGCGAATAATTTATCGGCCTTCCCTAGTTTTTTGACCATCCCGCAATTAATTTTTCGACCATTCCGCGACTAATTTTTTGACCATCCCGCGACTAATTTATCGGCCTTCCCTAATTTTTCGACCATCCCGCAAGTTTTTTTTCGACCATTCTGCGACTAATTTTTTGACCATCCCGCGACTAAGTTATCGGCCTTTCCTAATTTTTCGACCATCCCGCAACTAATTTTTCGACCATTCCGCGACTAATTTTTTGACCATCCCGCGACTAATTTATCGGCCTTCCCTAATTTTTTGACCATCCCGCAACTAGTTTTTCGACCATTCCGCGACTAATTTTTTGACCATCCCGCGACTAATTTATCGGCCTTCCCTAATTTTTCGACCATCCCGCAACTAATTTTTCGACCATTCCGCGACTAATTTTTTGACCATCCCGCGACTAATTTATCGGCCTTCCTTAATTTTTCGACCATCCCGCAACTAATTTTTCGACCATTCCGCGACTAATTTCTTGACCATCCCGCGACTAATTTATCGGCTTCCCTAATTTTTCGTCCATCCCGCAACTACTTTTTCAACCATTCCGCGACTATTTTCCTGACCATCCCGCGACCAAATTATCGGCCTTCCCTAATTTTTTGACCATCCCGCAACTAATTTTTTGACCATTCCGCGACTATTTTTTGACCATCCCGCGAATAATTTATCGGCCTTCCCTAAATTTTTGACCATCCCGCAATTATTTTTTCGACCATTCCGCGACTAATTTTTTGACCATCCCGCAACTAAGTTTTCGACCATTCTGCGACTAAATTTTTGACCATCCCGCGACTAATTTTTCGGCCTTCCCTAATTTTTCGCCTATCCCGCAACTAATTTTTCGACCATTCCGCGACTAATTTTTTGACCATCCCGCGACTAATTTATCGGCCTTTCCTAATTTTTTGACCATCCCGCAACTTTTTTTTCGACCATTCCGCGACTAATTTTTTGACCATCCCGCGACTAATTTATCGGCCTTCCCTAATTTTTCGACCATCCCGCAACTAATTTTTCGACCATTCCGCGACTAATTTCTTGACCATCCCGCGACTAATTTATCGGCCTTCCCTAATTTTTCGTCCATCCCGCAACTACTTTTTCAACCATTCCGCGACTAATTTCCTGACTATCCCGCAACTAAATTATCGGCCTTCCCTACTTTTTTGACCATCCCGCAACTAATTTTTTGACCATTCCGCGACTATTTTTTGACCATCCCGCGAATAATTTATCGGCCTTCCCTAGTTTTTTGACCATCCCGCAATTAATTTTTCGACCATTCCGCGACTAATTTTTTGACCATCCCGCGACTAATTTATCGGCCTTCCCTAATTTTTCGACAATCCCGCAAGTATTTTTTCGACCATTCTGCGACTAATTTTTTGACCATCCCGCGACTAAGTTATCGGCCTTTCCTAATTTTTCGACCATCCCGCAACTAATTTTTCGACCATTCCGCGACTAATTTTTTGACCATCCCGCGACTAATTTATCGGCCTTCCCTAATTTTTCGACCATCCCGCAACTAGTTTTTCGACCATTCCGCGACTAATTTTTTGACCATCCCGCGACTAATTTATCGGCCTTCCCTAATTTTTCGACCATCCCGCAACTAATTTTTCGACCATTCCGCGACTAATTTTTTGACCATCCCGCGACTAATTTATCGGCCTTCCTTAATTTTTCGACCATCCCGCAACTACTTTTTCAACCATTCCGCGACTATTTTCCTGACCATCCCGCGACCAAATTATCGGCCTTCCCTAATTTTTTGACCATCCCGCAACTAATTTTTTGACCATTCCGCGACTATTTTTTGACCATCCCGCGAATAATTTATCGGCCTTCCCTAAATTTTTGACCATCCCGCAATTATTTTTTCGACCATTCCGCGACTAATTTTTTGACCATCCCGCGACTAATTTATCGGCCTTCCCTACTTTTTCGACCATCCCGCAAGTATTTTTTCGACCATTCTGCGACTAATTTTTTGACCATCCCGCGACTAAGTTATCGGCCTTCCCTAATTTTTCGACCATCCCGCAACTAATTTTTCGACCATTCCGCGACTAATTTCTTGACCATCCCTCGACTAATTTATCGGCCTTCCCTAATTTTTCGTCCATCCCGCAACTACTTTTTCAACCATTCCGCGACTAATTTCCTGACTATCCCGCGACTAAATTATCGACCTTCCCTACTTTTTTGACCATCCCGCAACTAATTTTTTGACCATTCCGCGACTATTTTTTGACCATCCCGCGAATAATTTATCGGCCTTCCCTAATTTTTTGACCATCCCGCAATTAATTTTTCGACCATTCCGCGACTAATTTTTTGACCATCCCGCGACTAATTTATCGGCCTTCCCTAATTTTTCGACCATCCCGCAAGAATTTTTTCGACCATTCTGCGACTAATTTTTTGACCATCCCGCGACTAAGTTATCGGCCTTTCCTAATTTTTCGACCATCCCGCAACTAATTTTTCGACCATTCCGCGACTAATTTTTTGACCATCCCGCGACTAATTTATCGGCCTTCCCTAATTTTTTGACCATCCCACAACTAATTTTTTGACCATTCCGCGACTATTTTTTGACCATCCCGCGAATAATTTATCGGCCTTCCCTAAATTTTTGACCATCCCGCAATTATGTTTTCGGCCATTCCGCGACTAATTTCTTGACCATCCCGCGACTAATTTATCGGCCTTCCCTAATTTTTCGTCCATCCCGCAACTACTTTTTCAACCATTCCGCGACTAATTTCCTGACTATCCCGCGACTAAATTATCGGCCTTCCCTACTTTTTTGACCATCCCGCAACTAATTTTTTGACCATTCCGCGACTATTTTTTGACCATCCCGCGAATAATTTATCGGCCTTCCCTAATTTTTTGACCATCCCGCAATTAATTTTTCGACCATTCCGCGACTAATTTTTTGACCATCCCGCGACTAATTTATCGGCCTTCCCTAATTTTTTGACCATCCCACAACTAATTTTTTGACCATTCCGCGACTATTTTTTGACCATCCCGCGAATAATTTATCGGCCTTCCCTAATTTTTTGACCATCCCGCAACTAATTTTTCGACCATTCCGCGACTAATTTTTTGACCATCCCGCGACTAATTTATCGGCTTTCCCTAATTTTTTGACCATCCCACAACTAATTTTTTGACCATTCCGCGACTATTTTTTGACCATCCCGCGAATAATTTATCGGCCTTCCCTAAATTTTTGACCATCCCGCAATTATGTTTTCGACCATTCCGCGACTAATTTCTTGACCATCCCGCGACTAATTTATCGGCCTTCCCTAATTTTTCGTCCATCCCGCAACTACTTTTTCAACCATTCCGCGACTAATTTCCTGACTATCCCGCGACTAAATTATCGGCCTTCCCTACTTTTTTGACCATCCCGCAACTAATTTTTTGACCATTCCGCGACTATTTTTTGACCATCCCGCGAATAATTTATCGGCCTTCCCTAATTTTTTGACCATCCCGCAACTAATTTTTCGACCATTCCGCGACTAATTTTTTGACCATCCCGCGACTAATTTATCGGCCTTCCCTAATTTTTTGACCATCCCACAACTAATTTTTTGACCATTCCGCGACTATTTTTTGACCATCCCGCGAATAATTTATCGGCCTTCCCTAAATTTTTGACCATCCCGCAATTATGTTTTCGACCATTCCGCGACTAATTTCTTGACCATCCCGCGACTAATTTATCGGCCTTCCCTAATTTTTCGTCCATCCCGCAACTACTTTTTCAACCATTCCGCGACTAATTTCCTGACTATCCCGCGACTAAATTATCGGCCTTCCCTACTTTTTTGACCATCCCGCAACTAATTTTTTGACCATTCCGCGACTATTTTTTGACCATCCCGCGAATAATTTATCGGCCTTCCCTAATTTTTTTACCATCCCGCAATTAATTTTTCGACCATTCCGCGACTAATTTTTTGACCATCCCGCGACTAATTTATCGGCCTTCCCTAATTTTTTGACCATCCCGCAAGTATTTTTTCGACCATTCTGCGACTAATTTTTTGACCATCCCGCGACTAAGTTATCGGCCTTTCCTAATTTTTCGACCATCCCGCAACTAATTTTTCGACCATTCGGCGACTAATTTTTTGACCATCCCGCGACTAATTTATCGGCCTTTCCTAATTTTTCGACCATCCCGCAACTATTTTTTCGACCATTCCGCGACTAATTTTTTGACCATCCCGCGACTATTTTTTGACCATCCCGCGAATAATTTATCGGCCTTCCCTAAATTTTTGACCATCCCGCAATTATTTTTTCGACCATTCCGCGACTATTTTTTGACCATCCCGCGAATAATTTATCGGCCTTCCCTAAATTTTTGACCATCCCGCAATTATTTTTTCGACCATTCCGCGACTAATTTCTTGACCATCCCGCGACTAATTTATCGGCCTTCCCTAATTTTTCGTCCATCCCGCAACTACTTTTTCAACCATTCCGCGACTAATTTCCTGACTATCCCGCGACTAAATTATCGGCCTTCCCTACTTTTTTGACCATCCCGCAACTAATTTTTTGACCATTCCGCGACTATTTTTTGACCATCCCGCGAATAATTTATCGGCCTTCCCTAATTTTTTGACCATCCCGCAATTAATTTTTCGACCATTCCGCGACTAATTTTTTGACCAGCCCGCGACTAATTTATCGGCCTTCCCTAATTTTTTGACCATCCCGCAAGTATTTTTTCGACCATTCTGCGACTAATTTTTTGACCATCCCGCGACTAAGTTATCGGCGTTTCCTAATTTTTTGACCATCCCGCAACTAATTTTTCGACCATTCCGCGACAAATTTTTTGACCATCCCGCGACTAATTTATCGGCCTTCCCTAATTTTTCGACCATCCCGCAACTAGTTTTTCGACCATTCCGCGACTAATTTTTTGACCATCCCGCGACTAATTTATCGGCCTTCCCTAATTTTTCGACCATCCCGCAACTAATTTTTCGACCATTCCGCGACTAATTTTTTGACCATCCCGCGACTAATTTATCGGCCTTCCCTAATTTTTCGACCATCCCGCAACTAATTTTTCGACCATTCCGCGACTAATTTCTTGACCATCCCGCGACTAATTTATCGGCCTTCCCTAATTTTTCGTCCATCCCGCAACTACTTTTTCAACCATTCCGCGACTATTTTCCTGACCATCCCGCGACTAAATTATCGGCCTTCCCTAATTTTTTGACCATCCCGCAACTAATTTTTTGACCATTCCGCGAATATTTTTTGACCATCCCGCGAATAATTTATCGGCCTTCCCTAAATTTTTGACCATCCCGCAATTATTTTTTCTACCATTCCGCGACTAATTTTTTGACCATCCTGCGACTAATTTATCGGCCTTCCCTAATTTTTCGACCATCCCGCAAGTATTTTTTCGACCATTCTGCGACTAATTTTTTGACCATCCCGCGACTAAGTTATCGGCCTTTCCTAATTTTTCGACCATCCCGCAACTAATTTTTCGACCATTCCGCGACTAATTTTTTGACCATCCCGCGACTAATTTATCGGCCTTCCCTAATTTTTCGACCAACCCGCAACTAGTATTTCGACCATTCCGCGACTAATTTTTTGACCATCCCGCGACTAATTTATCGGCCTTCCCTAATTTTTCGACTATCCCGCAACTAATTTTTCGACCATTCCGCGACTAATTTTTTGACCATCCCGCGACTAATTTATCGGCCTTCCCTAATTTTTCGACCATCCCGCAACTAAATTTTCGACCATTTCGCGACTAATTTCTTGACCATCCCGCGACTAATTTATCGGCCTTCCCTAATTTTTCGTCCATCCCGCAACTACTTTTTCAACCATTCCGCGACTAATTTCCTGACCATCCAGCGACTAAATTATCGGCCTTCCCTAATTTTTTGACCATCCCGCAACTAATTTTTTGACCATTCCGCGACTATTTTTTGGTCATCCCGCGAATAAATTATCGGCCTTCCCTAAATTTTTGACCATCCCGCAATTATTTTTTTGACCATTCCGCGACTAATTTTTTGACCATCCCGCGACTAATTTATCGGCCTTCCCTAATTTTTTGACCATCCCGCAAGTATTTTTTCGACCATTCCGCGAATAATTTTTTGACCATCCCGCGACTAATTTATCGGCCTTTCTTAATTTTTCGACCATCCCGCAACTAGTTTTTCGACCATTCCGCGACTAATTTTTTGACCATCCCGCGACTAATTTATCGGCCTTCCCTAATTTTTCGACCATCCCGCAACTAGTTTTTCGACCATTCCGCGACTAATTTTTTGACCATCCCGCGACTAATTTATCGGCCTTCCCTAATTTTTCGACCATCCCGCAACTAATTTTTCGACCATTCCGCGACTAATTTTTTGACCATCCCGCGACTAATTTATCGGCCTTCCCTAATTTTTCGACCATCCCGCAATTAATTTTTCGACCAATCCGCGACTAATTTTTTGACCATCCCGCAACTAATTTATCGGCCTTCCCTAATTTTTCGACCATCCCGCAACTAATTTTTCGACCATTCCGCGACTAAATTTTCTACCATCCCGCGACTAATTTATCGGCCTTCCTTAATTTTTCGACCATCCCGCAACTAATTTTTCGACCATTCGGCGACTAATTTATAACCATCCCGCGACTAATTTATCGGCCTTCCCTATTTTCTTTACCATCCTGCAACTAATTTTTGACCATTCTGCGACTAATTTTTTGACCATCCCGCGACTAATTTTTAGGCCTTCCCTAATTTTTCGACCATCCCGCAACTGATTTTCCGACCATTCCGCGACTAATTTTTTGACCATCCCGCGACTAATTTATCGGCCTTCCCTAATTTTTCGACCATCCCGCAACTAATTTTTCGACCATTCCGCGACTAATTTTTTGACCATCCCGCGACTAATTTATCGGCCTTCTCTAATTTTTCGACCATCCCGCAAATAATTTTTCGACCATTCCGCGACTAATTTCTTGACCAACCCGCGACTAATTTATCGTTCTTCCCTAATTTTTTGACCATCCCGCAACTAATTTTTCGACCATTCCGCGACTAATTTCTTGACCATCCCGCGACTAATTTATCGGCCTTCCCTAATTTTTCGACCATTCCGCAACTAATTTTTCGACCATTCCGCGACTAATTTCATGACCATACCGCGACTAATTTATCGGCCTTCCCTAATTTTTCGACCATCCCGCAACTAATTTTTCGACCATTCTGCGACTAATTTTTTGACCATCCCGCGACTAATTTATCGGCCTTCCCTAATTTTTCGACCATCCCGCAACTAATTTTTCGACCATTCCGCGACTAATTTTTTTACCATCCCGCGACTAATTTATCGGCCTTCCCTAATTTTTCGACCAACCCGCAACTAATTTTGCGGCCATTCGGCGACTAATTTATGACCATCCCGCGACTAATTTATCGGCCTTCCCTAATTTTTTGACCATCCCGCAACTAATTTTTCGACCATTCTGCGACTAATTTTTTGATCATCCCGCGACTAATTTTTCGGCCTTTTCTAATTTTTCGACCATCCCGCAACTATTTTTTCGACCATTCCGCGACTAATTTTTTGACCATCCCGCGACTAATTTATCGGCCTTCCCTAATTTTTCGACCATCCCGCAACTAATTTTTCGACCATTCCGCGACTAATTTTTTGACCATCCCGCGACTAATTTATCGGCCTTTCCTAATTTTTCGACCATCCCGCAACTAATTTTTCGACCATTCCGCGACTAATTTCTTGACCATCCCGCGACTAATTTATCGGCCTTCCCTAATTTTTCGACATCCCGCAACTAATTTTTCGACCATTCCGCGACTAATTTCTTGACCATCCCGCGACTAATTTATCGGCCTTCCCTAATTTTTCGACCATTCCGCAACTAATTTTTCGACCATTCCGCGACTAATTTATCGGCCTTCCCTAATTTTTCTACCATCCCGCAACTAATTTTTCGACCATTCCGCGACTAATTTTTTGACCATCCCGCGACTAATTTATCGGCCTTCCCTATGTATGTTCTAGGCTATTTTTCAAAGCCTGATTTGACAAGCAACTATTTTCATACTCTTTCAACATAATGCTATGTATCATTAAGACTCGGAGGTTTCCAGCTCTTTTTCCTTCTCCCTCCTCGCATCAGTTTATGGTGTAACAAGAAATTTTACAAGGTTATGTATGAGGACCAAACAGGTTTCTCGTGGCCTAATAATCTTGCAGGCTAATTTTTGTAACGAGTAGTCCTTGTGAACATAACTTTACTGGAAAAAACGAGCCGGTTTCCTATATAACCTTTTAAGAAGTTCTTGTAATCAGAACTGAAAAAGTTTTTTATGTTCTTATGTTTTCTCTGAGATCTGTCGTTAATTATCATTAGTAATAAGAGCTGTCGTAAAAATTTTAGGATTAAGAAACATTGGAAAATTTTAGAGCTAAAAATCATTGTTGGCTTGTCAAACTTTTTCATGTTACAGGTGATTATATAGCTGATCCCTGTATATTTGTTAATCATACCTTTTTGCAACTGTAATAAAAATTTTGACATCAAACAATTGTTTTGAAATATTGCTCAGCTTCATTGACTTGTTATTCACATTGTATTCACAAAAAATTGTACACACAATTTTTTCAAAGCTGTGCTATAAATTACGTTAAAGATTTCAAAAAAAAATTCTCCTCAGCCTCAATGAATTTTTTTCTCAAAAATCCCCTTGCCCAGCCACGACTTAAATTATTTTAAGGTATCTTTTCCACTTGCCTACCCCATTTTAATTTTTCCCTTATCTTTGTTGCTTTCCATTCCAGACTCTGCCCCCCTTCCCCCCACCTTGTACGAGTATCACTTTTATGATGTAATGAGTGGTTTTAAAAGATTAATTAAGAAGACCAAATATGTTTCGCATGTCCCGATTAGTCCGCATGCCAATTTTCTTGTTAATCGGTTGGTGCCGCGTTCTATTATAGCCGAATACGTGATGTCAGGTTGTGAGGCATGAAGAACAGATTCTTTTTAACTTCTTCTCTTATTTATAATTTTCCAAGATCTCTCAGGCGAGGGGACTAGGAGGGGATCGGGTGCAGTAGGTTGGGGTAGGCTAGGTGGGGTACGTGTGTGTTGGGGAAGAGTAAGAGGGGTAGGGGTAGGATTTAGTACAGGCGAGGGGACTAGGCGTGGGAGGTGAGGGTAGGTGGAATGGAGTAGGTGGGACTGGGTTAGGTGTGAATAAGGTAGTAAACTTTTTCGCAATTAAAAGCCTTATTCTTGATTATCCTGAATTTCACGATAAAATAGGCTTATTTGTTTTTATCCATTCCCTACTGAATTTCACGATAAAATAGCTTTTATATCAATAACATAGCCTTTAATCCGACTATCGCGTCTCGAGTGCCAAGGCATCAGATATTCCTGAGAAAGGACGTACAGTTGTTTGAAAATAATAGAAGAAAGTGAGAAATCAATTCAAATTTTCATAAATCATTTTTCTGTAGCCAACATTTAAAAAAAATCCATTTTCTTTCAACATTTTTTCACAAGCTCAATTTGTGGGCGACTGAACATTTCAAAAGTTCAACAGTTTAATGTGAACAGTAATTTAACAAATTTCAAAAACTAGGGTGAAGCAGGCTGAAAACATAAGTAATACAACAAAATCAGCTACTAAAACTATTTGAATGAAAGTGAAACTAGACATATATTAGTTCAAGTTCTAGTTTCTAAGGTTACAGGCTTTGCTCTTTTGAAGTAAGATTTTACGCAAAAAGTTGTTTACAAAAGGTTGATATAAAATTATTGACTGTATACTAGCATGTATGGCAACGAAAACCGATTAAAATCAATTATTGTCCATGGAACCTCGCTATGGGATGTGATTCGGAAAAAAGAAAGAAAAAAGGTGTGAGGGAGTAATGTGTTTACAAAAACTAGTTTGTGCACCATTCAAAATTTTGTTAGATGACGACATCCTAATATTATATTTTCACAACTGAAATTTTAATGGTGTAACATGGGGTTTCACAATGAGAGTTTGAAGAACAAATATGTTTGTCTTAGCTTAATTAGTTCGCATACCAGTTTTTGTAACTTTGGGATAAGGTGAACAAAATGTCAAGTAAAATTGTGCGAGTGAGGGGGAAAGGTAGAAAGAGTCAAGGAGTAAAAGTGAAAGTTTTTCAAAAGTGAAATTGATTTTTGGGGAAAAACGGAAAAAAGATTCAGTATTCTTTTTTCTTAGTTGATTGATTTTCAGTCCCTTATAAATTGCAACTAAAAGTTGTTTCAAATTTATTCCAGTAGCAGTGATCTTGCATGAAGGTCCGGAGAATATGTTCGTTTTTTCTTGCTGAAAAAGAAAACTCAACTCTAACTCTTTTTCAACAAGTTTTTAAAAAATATTTTTCAAATAAAATCAAAAAGTCACTTGAAAAGATCTTCTCTTCTCCAGTTTCGAACCCCGAACGAAATAAAACTGTTCAAATATAAATTGTTCGCACAGCACTTTGGATATGAAAATAGGCTCTTTCTCAGTTTTTCTTTTTTTTTCGAATTTCAAATTATGAAAGTCTGTTTAAAAAGACTTATTATAATATAAATAGCATTAAAAAGTGTCAAAGTGAACAAATAAACACCTTTTTAGAACATTTTCAACATGAAATGACGTGTGAACAGTTTTTGAACAGCCTTATTTTGTAAAATTTTGAGGGGCTGTGAAACTTGAGAAGAGCTGAAAAACTTTTAAAAAAACTGTTCGTCTTTTTAATTTGACACCTTGCAACTTATAACCTGAAAATCTTTTTTTTTAAATTGGCTTTATTATATTCCAGTAGGAATCCAACATGAAGGGGGAACTGAGAATGACCCAAGAAAATTTTTTAGCTGATGGTGGTGATATAATTTAGAGATCACGTAAACAAAAAACTGAATAAAAATCAAGTAAACTTTAGCAAAATATTTTCCGGCATTTTTTGGTTCTAACAATTTGGCGGGAAACTTGGTCAAAAACATGAATGAATAACTTTTGGATCAATTAATTTGGATGCAGAAAGGTAACGATAGCCTTTTCGGGTTCACAAATGGGCGGGAATTTTTAAATCAAATTGGCATACGATGATGCGTTTTTTCACTTTTCGAAATAATCAAACGAGTGGAAAAAATCACAGAAAGGTTTCAGCTGTACGCAATAAGGTGAGAATTGTTATTTCTGAATTGTTATTGCCTCTTCTTTGATTTTTTTCTGAAAACAAGTAAATGAAATCTTATTTTAATTGATTTTACTTGTTATAAACTGCACCAATTCGTGTCAGCGTGGACAGATGGGCCACTTTTTACAATACGTTCGCAAATATAAATGCGGTGTGAAAAATTTTTGAACAAACTAATTTTGTATTTTTACGATAGGGCTGGAAAAGAGCCCATTCTTCGAATGTCAGATACCTATAAAAAACTCGTTTTGTTTTTTTTCCAGTTTGTCAGCATGAACAAGTGAACAGAACTACATTTCAACGAAACTTATGATCAATTTTTCAACAATTTTGTAACATTCGCCCAAATATCACACAGCGACGGAGCGTAGAAAAAGTACCTATCAACGACTGGCAGGCGTCAGTTACCTTAATTCTACCCGTTTTTCACCGTCTCGACCTTGCCAGTTGATTTTCTGGTCTGTCTAGGGCAAAGTAAAAAGTTACTATTTTTAGGCCATCAGTCAAACGACTTTTGATCAGCTTTCGTTTGCATGCGAACACAACCACATAGCTGAGTCTCGGATCCTCAGACTACGTGATTGTCATTAAAAACACGGCTCGAACAACCTATTTTTATATGTTTTTGTGTGACAGTTTTATATTAAATCCATTGGAGATGGATTGACCTTTCCCTTTCTCTATCTACTCATACTCTGAAATATCAAATAATATCGGTGTTTAATTAATATCTAGGACATTCCAGCAACTGTTATAGCTAGTTTACACAGTCCCTTCACATATAACAGTCTCTGGGGGACCAAGCCTCCGCTCCCGTGATTTTCTTGAGATAACACTCTTATCTCCTATATTTCGTGTCCCGGGAGGGTTCCGTGGTATTTCTCTTCCCCCCACCGAAGCCTCCGTCTCCACAAATATCTGTCACTAAGGTCCTTATCGTGTGTTATTGCCACGATAAGAGGCTCCGTAATTTTCTCGTCTCGGATACAACCGTTCGTTACAAAATATGGCGTCGTTCTGATTTTTCTCTATTTTATTCAAAATGGCCGTCTTTTTTCTATTTCTCAGAAATGTTCTCCTTCAAATCGAAATTTTAAAATTAAAAATTCCAGAACATTCTGACCCTCCGTCGCAACACTTTTTTTTTCGTAAGGCCTTTTGTCACTTTTATTTCCGTCGCGGGAAGGTTATACTGTGTCATCCGGCGGAATGGCACATACTCCCCGGACAAGTCTCCATCAATGTCCCTATTGATCGCACAACACCGGGTTATCGTCAAGTAGGTATCCAGTTTTCTGTAACCAATCTTACAAATCGCATTAGAAAATGAAATTTATCTACTCCACTTCAACTCACTACGTGTTCACAAATGGCATCGTACTACATCTCACTGCCTTTCAACATTTTCACAAAATTTGCACCATGAGGAGTGTCCTAGATAAAATTTCTTTTCTGACTACTTACGTCGTCTTGTTATAAAACTTCTTTTCGCTCTTTGTGATTAAAAAGTGGGACGTGGCACGGCCACGCACCCGTTAAAATTAACTTAACTTCACTCACCAAGTATAATTAGTCATTTATGCGGTCCTTTCAATATTAAAACTAAGAAACTCTGTGGCTAGGAAAGTTCTTGAGTTACCCACCCTTCTCGAGCGAATTTACTCAAACTTACCATGTCGCCACACAGTGAATTTGTGTCTTACACAGGTTAAAAACTTCAGTCGTGAATAAATAGGTAAATATACTCACCTATGTTCCTTATATACATACATAGATAGTAGTAACTAAAATCAACAATTTCAACAATTTTAACAATTGCAACAATTTTCAAAGTTTGGTCTGACCAAACTAAATCAAAACAAAAAGTTTCACCAGTTCAATAATCAAAACTTGGTTGATTGGTTTAAGTTTTAGCACACAAATACAATCAAGTTTTTCTCTCCTTCTCTTCTCTTCTTTGGTCATCTTCACTCCATCATTTCTCCATCCTGATGTTCAGCGTCACTGTCTTCCAGAACTTTCTCTAACATGTCCAGAGAGTTGCGGGCCGTGCCCCAACCCTCCTGCTCCAACAGCCTCGGTTTGCAACAAGGTAGCAAGTCCACATTCACCTTCTGCTCCCGGTTCCTGCAAAAGCTGTTGTGAAGACACAGGCTCACGTTTCGTTCTAGGTCAGCTCTTAAGACCTCTTTCTTTTCATCTTCAGTAACACAAGGCGCTCCAGCTACTCGCTTCACCGCAGTGGTGACCGCGTTTCTATGCGTCAGGAAAGCTCTCTTATAGGCTCCTGGTCCTATGTCTAGCTGGAAAAATTGATAGGCTTCCGTGTTCCTTGACATGTGACGCTTCGCGCGTTCATACATCCAAGATGTCATCACTGCACGGAACCAAGGCATCAATCTTTGCCTTGACCATATTCTTTCAATGGCTTTAGGTATTCTCAGAACCTTGCAAGTGGTTCTGAAAAGATCCAATTCACTACTCATTTTCACGTTGCTCAGCTGTTCAGGAGTCGGCACGGCCGTCTCCTGCTCATTTGTGTCCGCATAAGCCTCCAACCACCTCACTGCTAGCATGGCGCTAACCACCACGATTGACACTGGTTGATTCTGATCGGGCAACCCCGTGGAGTACAACTCCTCCACGTCCCAAATTAGGATCAGGTTCCCACGTTTGGGGTACCACAACGTCTGCGCTAAGCAGTGGCAAGGATACTCCCCGTGGGTTCTCACTATGTTCCTTCGGGTCCGATACCCTGAGGCTCCCAGCAACGGTTCCACTTCCATCAGGATTCTATGTAGATCGTCTTTCTCTTCTATGGTGGGGAATTCAGTGGGTAACGCTCCACTCGCCTTCTGCTTCTGGAACTCACTCACGTTGCCTTCGTTCAGCATCATGAACTCTTCACCCACAACGTCTTGCAACTCGCCTTCGGATCTCTTCGGGACTGCCCGAAAGATCTTTGCCAACAAGTCATATGACCTCTCTGACATTCTGGCCAACCTCACGCATTTTGGCACAGAGAAAAGCTGGTCAACCAACACCTGTTGCGTCCTCGCATCCATCACCACCATGTGCGTAGGATACTTGCTATTGCAGTATGGCGCAGAGCTTGAACCCACCATATATTTTGAACCAGTAGGTCTGTGATAGGCTTCACTATCCCTCAGATTCATTTCATTTTCTAGGGCTTCTCGCCAGCCCCCAATCTTTTGCTCTGTCTGCAATGCTCCAGGGAATATTTCCACGCTGAGGGACGTCACTAGCTCATGGGCACGCTCCAAGCGCTCGAGCGATTCTATCGAACTCGTCATGCTACAAAATCCCAAGGCTGTGATCAGGTTTACGTCCGTCACCCCATGGCAGTCTGCGACCAATTCCATGGCACTCTTATCTGACATGCTTAATCTTCCATACAATCGTGCCAGTTGTCGATGCTGCTCGCTCAGCGTAATCAGGCAGTGTCCCACGTTACAAACATGTCCTTCCATCCCACTGTGTTGAGCCAAGCATGTGCCTTGCTCCAACCAATCACTCGACGTACCTTCCTCGGACAGCTCCGTGGACGGGTTGCTCTTCTTCTTCATCAATCTCATGCTTAGCAGGTGATGTATCATAGCCAGATCATGTAAACTCGCATCATCATCCCTTTCCAATATGACATCCGCGGTCATGTCCCAGATTAAGCCTGCGTTAGGATGGGGACACCAGGAAGGCTTCATGAGTTCCCACATCACCACTAGACTGGTTTTCAAGGGACCGTCCCAAGAACCACAATCAAAACTCACTTGCCCTCTTAGCTCGGGAATCGAGGGTTCGACTACTCGTTCCTCCAAAATAATTCCCAGCTTGGGTTGTTCCACCATCAGCATTCCGATCTCCTTAATTCGTTCAACCCAGAAGTTGAGCACTGTGACCTGCTCGTAGTCGAAGTATGCTTCCCTGGCTTCTTCGTTCACGAAGGGATTATACGCCATCCCTGGTATGCCAGACACGTATTGGAACGACTTCAGTCTCCCCAGGGTTGCAAACTCTTTTTGTCCTCTGACCGCTTCAATCAAGTCTCGACTCACTTTCAATTCTTTGTTGGAGTATCTTCTCACTTCTTCCAACTTGCGATAGCTTTCCATATCATTCGACTCCTTGTTTGGCACGGTCAATGGCATGTCCTGATATAGCTCCAGGAGAGCTCTAAGGAAGTACCTTTCGCAATCAACTCCCTCTTGCCGAATGATCTTTACACATTCTCCCAACACAGGAGTGGGGATGCGATCCACCACAAACCTGACAAAGCAAAGGGCATCCTTCCGTTTAGCCCATGCTATCGCTGAATCGTCTTTTGAGATCAATGTCCGTAAAGCTTCCATCAATTCTAGCTCCTGTTCTCGTGATTTCGAGTCGTTGCTGGCTTCATACTCCGCCCTTTTGATGCCCATCAAGCACCAAGCCAGTCGTACTTGCAGATCAGTTCTCACGCAAGGATGAGCCAGGTATGCTGCTACAGTCGCAGGTGCATTCATCGTCTCATCAAAGTATTTCTGGAGGGCCGCCCTCCAAGAAAGCTCTAGCAACTTTTCTAATCCAATTTCGTTCGCTTCTGATGACATTACTGTCCCATATTCCCTTCGATTGAAGTTAGAGTTCTCCGTAAGCCCTTTCAAGTATTCTTGCATGGCTGGCTTCTCGTTCCAAGCCATCAGGTGCCCTCTCGCGGAGTTCCTCGCTTTCAACATTTCCACATAACCCCCTGCCGGATCCCCCATGTGGACCGATTCCGGCACGGTTATTCGACTGTACTCGACCACGTCGAGTTGTCCTTCCAGTTTCAACTTGGCCATGTTGATTCGCGAGGGCCTGTAATCTTCAAGTCCTCCAGATCCACATTGACTGATTACTTCCATTTCTAACTTGGTGTCTGCCAGGGTTCGCGCCGTCTTCTTCGACCTTGTGGCGGTCACGGTCAGACCTGCCAAGAGCATAGGGGGTATCAGATTCTCTTTTTCTCCCCCTGTCAGCGTTGTAGTATCTCCCTGCCCGCTCTCGCCTGAGCGACCTGCGCTCGCTAAAGAGGTCACCACTGCGTTGGCTCTTGACTTCACCACTTTCGGGTTCATGGCTCGACTTCCTGTCTTCCCTTTTAGTCGCTTCAGCCCTTTCCTGGCTCTTCTGACAGGTAATTTCTTTGCAACATGCTGATCATCGGCACTGTCTTCTGTTACTGACTCGGTCAGAACATCCGACTCCATGGAGCTCACTATTTTTTCCAGGACCTCACGCATGATGGGTTGGTTCAATCCCACCTTCATTATGGACTGCGTCCCATATCGCCTTATCACGTCCCAAGATTT
Organism: Symsagittifera roscoffensis; assembly: GCF_963678635.1. NCBI lineage: Eukaryota > Metazoa > Xenacoelomorpha > Acoela > Convolutidae > Symsagittifera > Symsagittifera roscoffensis. Next base: position 47,594,913 of record NC_087069.1, on the reverse strand, counting down.
CTCCATGAAGTTTACTCGACTCCAGATTGCTCCTGTCTTGCCTTCCAACTCCATTTGATATCTTTCCCATTCTTCTTCTGGTAATGTGCTGAGGAACGATATCTTCATAGACTCTTCGATTTTCCTCCTCCTTGGCGATTCATAGAGCAGCTTCTGTGGATCCCTGCTTCGGCACTCTCTCGCCTGGCTTATTGGGTCTATCGGAGATAGATCGGCTGACGCCTCCTTTGTAGGAGACATGAAGGATGATGGTGCCATCAACAATAGACTCCCATCGACTTCCCCATCGTCATCTTCGCTGAACCGGTACTCTAGCAAGTCCCTTTCCAACGCTCCTAGATCGGTCTCTCCCGATTTCTCCGTCTTGCTTCCGGTGCCTTCATCGTTATCGTCCTGATCCATCAATTCATCGTCGTCCGCATCAGGTTTCGGCCTAGGTCCCGGGGGTCCTTGTCGTGCGTCTGCACCCGAATCCGGCCGAGCCGGTACGGCCATGTCTCCTGCATGATAAAACAACTCATCATCGACCAGGAACTCTACTAACTCCTCACCATGTGGGGCCAGGTCCTCTATCGTTACATATGAGCCACCTCTGCTCTCACTTGCCACCTCCAGCATCACCACCTTCGCTTCTCCTGACCACTTCAGTCTTGATAAGTCGTCCGCGGAAGAATACACTTCATTCCACGTTTCAGCCGAGACCTCTGGTCTCCTGGAGGGTAGTGCTTTGATCTTCTTCCTGCTCCAGGCATCAGGAAATGAGAAGTCGAACGTGTGCGCGGCAGCGACGTTCCAGCTGATGAAGCGCGGCTCCATCCCTCCACTCCACTTCTGCATTCTCTTCTCCGCGTCACGGGCTGCTCCGATACGAGGGGCAATGATGGGAGATGTGACTCCCAACAACATCCTCCTTATCGGTGGATACCGATGGCATTGGTCCGGCAGCGGCCTGGACCCAGGAAGCCATGTCTGTTGATTCTCTCTTGCATGGGCATAGGCTCCCGGCAATTGAGGTACTACCACAGCCTCTCCTGTATCTTTCACCACTGGTCTCAGATTCCAGAGTTTCGGGTTGAACTGGATGTGGGACAGATCCTCACGACCCATTCGGCATTTGAAGTGGTTGTTGAAATCCATCAACACCCAACCTGGCTCTGCTATTCTTCCGAACAGCCTATCATCGCTAGCCAGCTTTCTCAGTTCACTCTGCTCTACCCAATTCAGCACGGAACAATCCACTACTGAGACCAGGTTGACGTACAACACTGAATTCCTGTATGCTTTAACTTGTACATCCGGGAACGCAAAGGACATCGCCGGTCCATAAACCACTGTGACGAATTCCCTTAGTCCGTGGACCAGAGCCAACGGATCAATCCGCATCATGACAGCTAAGTCTGTTAATAAGGGCATGCCACAATACTGTTTGCATTCGCTTGCGTTCGTCGCCACTTTGTCCTCTCCTGTTATGCTTCTGTTCTGTTGCAGGAGGTATTGAAGTAGGAGAGTCCTCCAGTCTTTCATCTTCCTGAGCGAGGCGGTTTCCAACTGTGCATTGAACTCACGACTGGGTCCCTGCAGTTGTTCAGGGTAACGCAATAGCACAAGCAAGTCTCCCAGCCGACCATAGGTCATGGCAATCAGGGTCAAGAGTCCATCCAACCTCAAATCGGCCAACGCTTGGGTGAAGAGGTTTGCCGGTCCTTTCACAAAGTTTTCATGACCAAATGTCACGTATAAGGCTAACACCAGGCCAATCGACAACTTCCTGATGTCTTTGACAAAACTTGCGATCAGGTTCCTAGATGCCCTCGGGTAGCACGTCGATAGGAAAGATGGCGTCCATCCCACTCCCATTCCGCCCAAGATAGCATCCGATCGTTCGTACTGTGCTTTCGTGGCCAGCACGTCCGCTTGGAACTTGTCCAGCGACATCGTATTCACGTCCTGCATCAGCTTCAACATCTTGCCTCCAGCCAACTCCCGGGCATCAAGTAGACTCTTCAAATACGCGTGTATCTCCTTAATTATTGCCGGCGCATACTCAAACGCGTCTTCACCCAAGGTGCACAGCCTCGGTGACAGATACAACCATATGTTGTTGTGTGGCTTCGTACGCAAAGCCATCGCCATGAGGTCCTCTTCTGCTGACGTCATGTTCTTCCTGATCATCCTTCCCTGCTCGTTCTCTTTATGATCCATCTGCCTGAACCAGAGATCATCAGCCACCTGTTGTACTAACAGATGATCGTCACCTACCCCTGGTCTTAGCTTCAATAATCTTGCGAAGTTGGACAGCTCCAACCCCAGAACTTCGTCTAGCACCAACCGAGTTGTGCTACAATCTCTGAGTCCCTGTATGGCATTCGAGATGTCAGACCAAACAGCGGGAAGCTCAGATCGGTGCGGATAATAATTGTCCGGGTCCACCACTCTGTTTGGGGCAGGAATTATCACGTTATATATCCCCTCCGCTATCGTCGTGACCATCGTGTACACAAATTGAAGGGATTCAGGCAACGCAGCGTAGCCTGGTGACAATACAAAGATCACCTTCACCACATTCATGGTGAACCGTTGTCTTGCTGCTGCCTCTACCTCGGCCATCGCCGAGAGCAGTGTCATGATCGCTTCCCCTATAACTTCGTTACTCGGGATCGATCCATCCGTCAGACGTGACAATAGGCCTCTGCTTTGTAGATGATCATTCGCGCCTGCAACCACTATCACCTGCGGCTCCATGCTGACCACTCTCCGTACACTTATCATCATGCCTATCGCCTGTCCCCAGTCCAGCTTAGGCGCCGTTAAGAAAATCACATCAGGCCAGAATAGAGAACGGGGTGTATAGAGATAATCGGAGCCGGCCACAACCAGATACTTGGCAGCCTTTATGTCCAAGGGATCATACGCTGCAAAAAGGCCATCACCTACTGGGGCCTTCAGATTCCCATATCTCTTGTCGTCTCCAGACACTGTTGTGGTTCGGGGATAATCCCTAGAATACTCACCCGGCGTCTGACCGGGTGGCTTAGAGAATTGTCTAAACATCTTGTGATGCTTGTTGCTGGGTTTGTTCTCCGTCTGAAACTTGCCTTTGCGCACTGGTGGTGTCCTTTCCCGGGCCCTATCTCGAACGTCGGTGAGCGACCGGGTGTTTAGAGGTCCAAAGGTGTTGTCATGAGGCAATCCATCCAAGTCCGCATGTCGGAGTGAGGTCGAGGAGCTGAATTTCTCCTGCTCTGCTAGCAGCCAATCCACGCCCGGTATCCGATAAAGTCGCGACACTGTGGGACTTTCACCGCCAGTCATTCTCATCACATCTTCCCGACACGTCAGGGTATTCATGTTCAACTTCGCCGACATGTCCGTCTTATACTGACCCCAATGGCTAGGATCTGAACTATTCCAAAGCAACCTGCTGCCGGATTCAATTCCCTCCGCTGGCACGGTGCTTGTCGACGATACTGCCGTCGAAGCAGGATTTGTCGTGGCAGGCGAATCATTCCTCCTAGACGCGGTCTGGGAGTTGTTTCTATTACTCTGTTCCCCCGATCTGCCGAGTCGGCTTCCAATCGATTGCGGCCTGGGAGGAGGGACAGTCCCCAGCCTGTCTCTCACATTTGAGCTCGGAGCGACGGTTACGGCTCCAACCGTCTCCGTTGCCAAGGGCCCTAGGCGGTTGGCGAGGGATTCGGGCACGGTTGCCCTTACCCTACTCCCTCCGGTCGAATTGGTCCGAGCCAAAGAACCGGTCGCCCTTAATTCTTGCTCCACTTCTCTCAACTGCGTTTGAAACACATCGTTAATCCAATGTCTCCCTCGTTGGCTATTAAAGTGCACTCCATCTCTGGTGAGCTCGATGTGATCAGTCATACGTAGCATGTTTTCAAGATCCAGGAGTCGCATCTCGCCAGGATTGTTCCTCACCAGATTGCGGGTCATTTCATTCCACCGCGTTACGTTGCCATTCATAAAATCCGCAGCTGTAGTGCCCACCAAAGGATTTGGCGGTATCGTACACAGGATCACGAGCCTGGGTCTATACTTTTCCTTCAATTCATTCAACAGACACACCAACAGAGGTTCCCACTTGTTTTCTGGGGTTACGGGGGCTCTCGAGACGTCATTAGTCCCCAGCATTATTATCAATGTATCCAGACGATCCTCGCCCTGGAACTCCATCATTTTGATCACTTGAGCCACTGAGGCTCCTCCAAAGGACAGAGTGGTAGTCTGGCCATAGACGGAGATCTCATTCAGATCTCTCACCAGACTGTCTCCAATGATCAAATGGCGACTCCCTGGGGGAATCACTTGGTCGCTCGTGGCGGGGTTCCAGCTCATGTCATTCAAGCAGGCTCGAGGATGCTCGGCTGGCACTTGCGTGAACTGATGACGTGTCATCAGGTTCTTCCTGATATCTACCACGCGAGACTTCTTGAAGACTCCTCCAGGCGCAGAGCACGCTATCGTGCGGGTTGCCCGCTCGGAGCCATCTGATGAAGGATCACGACGCTGGGAAGGAACGATCCTAGCCAGCGTCCGTTCAGTGCCTCTGTTGATCTCATCCATCGCGGCTCTGGCCACTTGGTTAAATGATTCCTGAAATTGAGGAGCTAGATAGGTGTCAGAAGGATCTGGTATCGTAAACCTCTGACTCGAGGCAGACGGTCGTGTCTGCTGAGGAGCCTCGTGCCCCTTTGATGCACGCGAATCCAGAACCTCTGGTCCTCTCGATGCGCACAACTCCTGCGCGGTTGTCCTGGGGCGTGTGTCGCTAGATCCCTCCGAGGACCTCATGCTCGCCAGGATTTCCGGTGACGCTTGGCTCACCTTCGCCATATACAGCTCCTTCAGGTGCTTTAACTCATCCTCCTTGTAGGCCACCTGCAGATCTTCGAATTTCTTTTTCCATTCATCTCTCTCCCGAGCTATGGTCCTGTACTCCTGAAGTTTGGCACACAGCTCACTCTGGTCCCTCTCCTTCTTCTCCAGTGTTTCAATCGTTTCCGACGTCTGGATCTCTATCTCGCTCACTCTCACTCTCTTCAGGGGAGGAGCAGCTGTTGGAGAGTCGACCGAGTGTGACGGGCCTGGCCCATCACGCTGTCTCTTCGCTCCGATTAATGGCTGCGCAGGTTGGACAGGTAAGGGCATCTCACCTAGCCGGTGGTCCCTTTGCTCACCTAGTCCCGGCTCACGAGCCAAGTCGTGGCCAGACATTTCTCCGCGCCTCCATCTCATCAATCGGTTTCGGCCTCTCTCGGCGGTCCCGGACTCACCGAAGGCCAACATCAACACTACTTCCGTAGGGCGATTCCCTCGACCCTCTCTTCCCAGTGCATTGAGGAGTGCGACCACAAACATCGCCAACCCCGGGTCTTCTCGTGTAAAGTCACAATCGATCAGCCGCTGATAAATCTCGTCTAGAGTCGCTCCTAGACTCGCTGAGAGGAATTCCATGAGTTCGTTAGTATCTCCCATTTCTTTTCGTGTTGATTCTTCGTGTAATCTCTTCGTGTAATCTCTTCTGATTCAGTGTCAGTAAACAATCTCCGATCAATCAAGATCTAAAAGACAGGTCGCGACTTAGAATCATCATTTTAAGATGCAACATCAATCAATTCTCTAAAACTCTCCATTGAAATTCTCTTTTTCAATTCTGATTTAAAATTTTAGCACCAAGGTGGATCGTCCACCTTTACTTTCGTCAGAGTAGCATGAATGTACGCTGTCACCTTGATGACCTGGGGTGCCCCAGGTCTTTTATGACACTAACATAAAACATAACATCACAATAACATAACATAAACATCACATAAACATCACATAAAAACCTAATCCCTAATACTGTACCTAAGACCTAACCTAATCTAAAACTTGACTCTAATTCTTATCGAGCAACTTAATAAAAACCACTTACCGCCGAGCGCAATTCTTAGCATATGCTCAGATAGTATTTTTTATGTAAGTAAACCTCTATGTCAGTCTCTGAAAATATCACATGCACAAGAGCATACAACTCTCTCGGATGTAGCTTTCCCCTATTGGGATCATAAACTGGCAACGAGAGAGAGGTCACACCTCTCTCAACCAGGAAATCCCTAAGTCGAGTCAAGGCCAATACCAAGCTCTCCGGATTCACGTGTTGCCTATCAGTAGCTTTCGTAACCAAAAAACACAAATATTTCCCTGGTATCTGTGATGCAACAGGGGGCAACGCTATCATTCCTCCTACACCCGGCCTCTGTTTCCACAAAAACTCGATATTCTTGTACTCTCTTTTAAAGTCGGCCGCTAGTGCTGTTTTGAAGCTTACGTCCGCAGTTATCGCTATGGCGCACGTGCGTTCCGTGAGTATGAAATCGCTGTCCGTTATAACGATATTGTTCGAATAGTGGTTCGGGAGATCAAAATACGATTCAAAGATTCGTCCAAAAGGTGGTTTCTTAGCATTCTCGCCCTCTGTCTCTAGTTCTCCGGTTTCCCTTGCCGATTTCAATTTTTTTATTATGAGATTTTCGGTGTGGGTGAGTCCTACCCCCACTCCCCGGACAAAAATATCCATCGACGTCCCCGTCGATCGCCCAAAGTCTAGGAGACCGAGGTTGGATTGTGGAACACGTAGAGGACCATCTGGGGCGACCCAGTTGGACTCGGTATTGTCATGACTGATGTATTTGACGCTGTCTCTGTCGACGTCCTGAATCGTCAGGATCGTCTCTTTTGGATCTGTCGGCAGATCGTGGAGCCATTCGAGCACGCGCAAGTTTGTTAGTTCTTGCTCATGTGTCTGTTCCGCTTCTGGTTCGAACTCCACTTCCGGTTCTGATCGATCGTCGATCCAATCTTGATCCATATCGTTCACAAGGTCGATTTCTTCTAGCATCGCTACTTCGTCCAGCCCCACCAGCGAGTCTATGACATCACCCACTACTATCCGGTCTACAACGAAGTCCTCGCCATACGGATTGTATTTCTTCTGGTTTTTTCCCCTCTTACTTTGGCGTGTCTCCATAGTGAGCGGAAAGTCAGGCTGTATTCCTTTGTCAATTTCGGTTTGTTCCGGGCAATCCCAGTCTTCTTCGGCATAGGGTAGAGTTTCATCGTCCACCTCTACTCGCTCAGTCAACTCGAGATCCAGTGGTAGATCACAATTGTCCACCATCTCATTGCCGTCGTTCTTGTCGCGAGTACCCCTTTCATTCACTTCACAAGCAGGATCCACTATTAAATAGTCTCCCTCTTGCATGTCCGCTGGGATGCACCAATCCTCGGACGAGGCGTTGTGTGGTTTGATATTCTCGTAATGAGCCGCTCTTCCGGTGCTCAGCCGATAAAAACGACCTCCTTGATGCACCTCTGTTATTTGAAATGGACCACGCCATTTCTTTAATAGTTTCTTGGTTCCTTTTGGTGGAACCACTTCCTGGAACACCCAGACATAATCGCCAACTGAGTAGGCTTTTGCATCGGCTGTTCTTTTATCAAACCTCCTTTTTTGTCTAATTTGCGCCTGTTGCGTATTCCTCCTGCATAAGTCATTGAGGTCCTGTTGTCTTCTAATAACGTCCCGCACGTACGTTTGCGGTGCTGTCCTCTTCCCTTCATATTCAGGGTAGAAGAACGTTAACGGGAGTGCTTTTTCATGACCCGTGAGCATCATATGCGGACTTATTCCCGTGGTGGAATGCTCCGTGCTGTTGTAAGCACCCATCACTTGCGGTAAGTGCTTGTCCCAGTCATCCATGTAGCGTGAGCAGTAGACTCTCAACATGGATACCAGTGTGCGATTCTGCCTCTCGACTAGGCCATTCGTTTGCGGGTGATAAGTGGTCGAGTGGGCCTGCGCTACCTGCGACCTTTTCATTAACTCTTTCGTGAGATCACCTACGAATGCTTTGCCATTGTCAGATTGGAACGTGATGGGGCAGCCATGCCTTGCTATCCACACGTTTATCAAATGATCGCACGTTTCTTCTGCCGATGCTGTCATGCAGGGTGCCGCCTCCGCATACTTCGTAAAATGGTCGATCATTACCAGCACCTGATTATAGCCCGTTGCTGTCATGCAGATTTTCTGGTGATCAATTTGAACCACCTCGTTGAAACCTGACGATTCTATTGACTGTAGGGGGAACCTTAGTTTCCTGGGATCCTTTGCCTGTTGACAAGACAGGCATGCGGCTATCCATTTCTCACAAGCCTTCTTCAATCCCGGCCATTCGAATCGTTTTCGTATCCTGTTATACACTTTGTCCACGCCTTGATGTCCCATCTGATCATGTGAGCGAAAGAGCAACTCAGTCTGGTACAACTGTGGTAACACTATTGAGTTGTATTTATAAAGGACCTTGTCCTCCTCCTTGCGCTTACAGGCTACGATTCCGTCCTTATTCAGGTACAACAAGTCTTTTCTCTTCAGGTAAAACTGCTTCAGGATTTTGTAGCTGTCTTCTTCCAAGTCTCCCTTGTCAGATGCTCCATTCTCGATCCATCTTTTCAGACTGCTCGTCATTCTATCATTTCGTTGAGCCCTCAGGAGATCCGACAGCCTGTACCTGGCTTTCAAATACGTCTTCACCACGTTCATTTGCCCACTCATTATCTCCGGAGCATGAGCATCGTCCATCAACTTGACACACCATATCTTTTTCAAAGGCGTCGCTTCTTGGACAGATGGTTCCAGATTGGTACGGACGACCGTACCATGTGGCAGCAATCTGGTTGGGCGTTTTGAAACTGCTATCAGTTCGAGCTCGTCTGCGGCATTGTCTACCACAGTGCCCTCTTCATCTGAGGTGTATCTGTCCCTGTCTGGATCCTGATGTATTTCCCGGTCCAGCCCACGCTGCTTCCAGTCTACCAATAAGGAGTGGATCGCAATCTCCGACATGTCGGAATTGGAAGTTGTTTCAGACGTGTTGTCCCCGGACTGGGGTCCCGACTCAACACTTGAGTCGACCGATTCTCCAACATCATATTCCAAGTTGTTTGAGATGTTTCTCGACTCCCCGGACAAAACTCTGTCCATCGGTCGCCTTGAATCCGACTCCCCGGACAAAATTCTGTCCCTAGGTAGTCTAGTCAACCTCTCCCCGGACAAGTTGTCCTGCACGGGCTCAAAGGCGTTTGACTTCTCAGACAAGTCGTCCTTGACTGGATCGAAGGTGTCATACTCCCCGGACATTGTCTCGTCCAGGGACGAACAATCTGAGCTTGGCTCGTATTCCTCTTTTGCATCCGTGAAGTGCACTCTCCTCGTGAAGCTAGATTTCGACTTGATCCTGACTTCCTCAGTAGCTTGGTTTTGATTCGATGTTCCATATTCAGTGAACGAAGTTCTCAACAATACTTCTTTCGGCATCGAGGTCACCAGCTGATTGACGATCGACCTGCAATCCCGTTCAACGCCTCGGCTGCGAATGGACACTGGCCTCTTCTCTGTTCTCTCGGTGACAGTCAACCTCTGCATGGTTTCCTTCCATTCATGATCATGCCTATCCACTTCCCTATCCAACAAGTCACGGAGTTTTCCCATGACGTCCGGCGCCACGTTCACCGTCTTATTCAATAAAGCGATGCTGTTTATACCCAGCCTGGTCAGTTCTTGCTGTACCAAGTTGGATCGGACTAGCAGATCCAACGGAACGGGTTCGCCTCTGGCTAAAAGCTTTATCTCCGCAGCCGTCTCCACTGGAAGGTCAGGGTGTCCAGGTATAGGATGTCCTGATTTGTCTAACCACCTAGTAAGTGGCAGCTCATCATAGGTTTCTTTGTCCAGAAAGGAAAACCCGTCTTTGATCTCTGATTGGCTAGCTTGCTTCTCTTCGAGGCGCTCATAAAATTCTGTCTTTTTGCTGAGGCTATCTGCGTTCTGGTGCTTGTCACGGGTACGGTGCTCTATGATCATGTGGTATCCATCCAAGCGCACGATCCAACGACCAATGTAGCTCTGGTCCATCGAATAGGTTTTCAGCCAGGCAAGGGCACGATTGTCCACACGCAACTTGAAGGGAGCACTCCCCAAGTAGGCCCTGTACTTTTCCACAAACGTGATCACAGCAAACATCTCCGCTTTTGGTGCGCCGTACTTCATCTCAGTGTCACTCAGGACTTTACTTCCATAAGCTATCGGACGAAGAACCGTTCTCCCGTTCCACTCCTGCTCTTGGTGAAGTATGCCTGATATCGCAACCACTGACGCATCCGTGTCCAGCACGAACATCCCCTTCTCCGTTGGCATGCCGAGGACCGGTGCCTCGCAAAGTTCGCGCTTGATGTTTTCAAATGAGACTTGTGCCTCATCAGTCCAGGTGAACTTTTTGCCCTTACTTCTCATCAACTTCTGCATGGGGTATATTTTGTCAGCATACCCCTTGATGAACTCGCGATAATAATTGGCGAATCCCAGAAAACTCATCAACTGTGTATCTGTTTTAGGTGCCTTCCAGGTCAGCACCGCTTCAACCGCTTCGGGGTCTGGTCTCACTCCATGTTTGTCAACCAGGCGGCCCAGATACTTTATGGAATCCTTGAGGATTTCGCACTTAGAGGGTTTGCATTTCAGACCCGCCTGCTTCATGCAAGAAAACACCTCTTCCAACCTCTCGATGTGGTCTTCCAAGGTTGGTGTCGCGATCACTACATCATCGACATAACACATGATGAGATTCCCATACTTTTTAGTAACGCTCGTGAGTGCCTGAGCCATCAGTCGCTGGAATGTGGCTGTCGCGTTGCACAATCCGAATGGCATCCTCTTCCACTGGAACAGTCCCAGCTCACAAGCGAAGCCTGTTTTCTCTCGATCTTGCTTTCTGAGCGGCACTTGCCAGAATGCTGAGCCCAAGTCCAACGTCGTGAAGAACTTGGCGTCTCCCAGCTTGGATAGGCTCTCATCGATGCGGGGAATCGGATATGCGTCCTTTATAGTCACTGCGTTCAGATAACGGAAATCGCAACAAAATCTGAGTTGTCCCCCTTTCTTTTTTGCCATGACCACGCCACAAGCCCATGGGGACTTCGACGGCTCGATCATGTCGTACTCCATTAACATCTCGATTTCCTTCCTACACGCTTCTGACTTGTTTGGGGTCATTCTTCTCGCCCCTTCCCTATGAGGTACCGAGCCCTCTTCTATCTCAATCTCGTGTTCTACAAAATTGCAACAACCTATGTCGGCCTTATGTTTCGAAAAAACGTCTGCGTTCCGATTTAGCACCGCCCTGAGCGAATCTAGTTCCTTGTCGGATATTTTACCCTTCAGATGCTCTATCTCAGGTAGGACAGGCCTATTCTCTGCTAACTCTGCTTCCGTCGGTCTCTCAGGAAAGTTGGAACAACTAGACAGCCCATCATCTGTTTCCGACTTCATTGAAAACAATTTCCTAGAAGATTTCAATTCAATTACTCTTTTCATTATACATTCTTGGTTCGCATGTAATGGACATTTAGTTACGTCAAACTTCTTCAAGTTTTCCACACTCAGAAAGTCTGTGTTCAGAGGCAAAGCGTAGCCAAGTTTCTTTCCCCTCTGTATTGTCACTGTTGTTGCTTCTGTGTTCAATAACACACTCACACACAGTCCGCTCTGAGTGAGTGAGAAGCTTCTTCCTAAAATAGCCGAGCTTTTACTGTTTGGATTTGGTACCAGACACACCTGTCTGTCATTGCTGAGTTCATTCAAGTTCCTCATCCTAAACGTCGCTACTACGGCTTGGTTCGGTTTTAATCTAACTTTTCGATCCAGAAAAATCGGCACCTTGGCCTGATTAATTAATATCTTATTAAGGGGTCTTTTCTCATACTTTCTTTCAGGATCCTTGATCCTAATCAATCCGTCATTGAGATCAATCGTGACGTCAAAGTTGCGAACGAAATCCCTCCCTAGGATGAACTGGTCGGATTCGTCCAAATTCTCTACTACTAGGAAGCTCATCCAAAGATGTCTCCCTCCGAGCTGCAGTGAGATGATCGGGGTTCGCCCGGTGACATAGATCGCTCCCTGATTGGCAGCTGCCAACCTGATGTTTGTCGGTATGAGATCCGACCTCTCAAAACCCATGTCGGTCCAAGTTTTGACTGGCATGACACTGATTACTGCTCCCGTGTCTAGCAGTCCCTTTACTGAAAGCTGTCTGCCTTGCACGTCCAGAACGTGTGCGGCCAGATCTGCCTCGCAACCAATATGCACAGCATCTTGCTCGAGCATCGCGTTGTGTCCGATTCGTCTGACCTTCAGCTCCTCTTGACCAATGTATATCCGGCCAACCTGATCGTTCGCATCAGTTATGTGAGCTTTCGTGTAGATATTGATGCCATCCACATTCATCAGAATCGGGTAAGGGCCATGGACATCGATATAATGTCCGTCCACTTTCATCAGCCTCGGACCTCCCGTTGTGAGCAGCGCTCGCACTGCCCTGGAGTCTAGTTTGGGATCCTTCTGTTTCAGATAGTCTGCATAGATGTCCAGGTGGACTAGTGTAATTTCGGATGGCTCGCTCAGGTTCTTGACCACCTGGTGCCCTGCGACTGAGATGATAGACATTATTTTGGTCCCTGCCTTCGTCATGCCGAAAGTCTTGCCAGATATAACGTTCAGTTTTAGTCCCTGTTTCTTGGGCTCTTTTTCGTCTTCTGCTCTTGTCGTCTTACTCAGGACATTAAGACTTTCCCGAAGATCTGTGCTCTCCAGCTCTGACCTTACCCATTGCTCCACTTCCTTCGTGGCTAGGTCTTGTTTGACATTCTGCAGAGCTGTCCTGGCCGCCAAGCCGTAATCCACCTTGAGTGGGCTAGACGACTCTGTTTCGAGGTTCGAGGCTACCCCCTCGTCAGGCCATGTCTTAACCTTTTTAGTCGTGAAAGTGCTCGGTGTCGTCTCCTTTCTCCGAGATTCAGCCTCGTTCATCAGACGTGCTCGACTGGCCTTGACACCCGAAAGCGCCTCTTCATGGCGGGGATGTTTCACGTCCGCTACTGCGTCCCAAAATTGAGTACAATCCGACTTGAAGTGTCCCTCCAAATTACAGAAGAAGCACCTCGGACCATATTTCATGATGAGCCCTCTCACATACTCTTCATGATCCTCGTCGGTCGCGTCAGCGTCCTCGAGAAAGTAGCCTATGGCCTTCATGTTCTGTTTGTATGCAGAACACGCAGAAACGTGATGGTCCATCGAACCACAATTCGCACACGACCTCCTCTTGTCCATGTCATCGCGAGGTTTGTACCAACTGGAATTCGCACCAGTGTTTGTCCCGCTATAGTTGCCATAATTGCTGTAACGGTTTTGCGCCCTCGGTTTTATCAGTAAATACTCGCGTGACTTCATACGCAAGTCATCGGGCGTGGGTACCTGGTCCAGCGACAGGGTGAAATGAGTGGCCAACATCGTCTTCAACTCCTCACTCCTTACACCATCCATGAACTTCGAAGCGATCGCCAAGTTTCGTTCGGATATTCTCTCATCCGGGTTGCTCCTCCTCCTGAGCAATTCAAGGTCGTCCAAGAATTTATCTATTGATTCTTCATCTCTCTGACGCCTCTTCTCGAACTTCACCATGGCCTGGTGCCCTTGTACTCCAGAGCCGAAACGATTCAGCAGGATGTCGAATATCTTGCGAGCGCTATCCCTCTCATTGACTCTTTTCGCCATTACACAATTTAGTGCAGTACCCTCCAAGTTGCTCGTCAGCGCGCTGCACTCTTGTTTCTTGGAGAGATTCTCTTCCTCAAAGTGTAACTTCATCACCTCTATCCAAGTATCAATGCAGCCGTCTGACTCGTCTTTATATGACTTCGGCTTCTTCAGTGTTCTTCTTGACCTCTCTCCTCTCTCGGTTGACTTCGAGAGCTTGGTGATGAATGTTTCAAGAGATCTGTTCAGAGGCTCAAACATCGAGGCATACATCGTTGTGTCTTGTGAGACTGTAGTCAGATCTGGTACTGAACTGACTTGTGGCACGGTTGGCAATCTTGTCTCCGGGGTGGCATCTGCCTCCGGTGGGACTGGATTTGTCCAGCCAGGCCTCTGCGGGGCTGTCCTTGGCCGCTCCTTGTTTCTATGTTCGTAGTTCGTTCTCGAGCCTTGCTGGGCTCTGGCACTGTTGCCCGTACCATCTCCAACATTCGCATGGCGTGAGCGCTCCCTTAAGTTGGAATGCTCCTGCCAATTATTCCCATTCAGGATCGCGTCAAGCTTCCGCATCATTAAGTCAGATTTGGCGTCCAACCTCCTTTCCAGGCCAGTCATCGTTTGGGCGTAGGTATTATCATGATCATTCAACAATCGCTCGATCTCTCTTGTCATCCTAGCCTCTCTTTCCTCTGACTCTTTGTTTGCCTGAGCCAAGCTCTCGGCCAGGCATTGATCGGTGTCACGAATCAATTGAGCCTGATCAAACCTCGCTTGCGACTTCACGTGCGTTAGCTCATCTTTCAAATTCTCTCGACCATGGTGAGCTCTCTCGTCAACTTGATCTATCCGCTTAGTCATGTCTCGCCTCAATTCATCCAAGCCATTCATCACACCAGCGAACATATCACTTATGTCACCAGCTGCCCCCAGTGGCGGGGTTAGCCCCAGAGAAGACGAGGTCAACTGTGGCTGTAGCCTAGTACTTGATGACGCACCGCCCTTTTGCTTGTGCATTGACGTCATCAGTCTGTCAAACGTTGATGATGCTCCCATCGTTATCCCATCTGACATAGGTCTGGTCGGCGAGGCAGAAGATGCCTCCCTGCTCATGTCGTTCCTTGGGCACGGTGTGAAGTTCACATCCGGATGGGTTATCTCCGGGTAGTCATCCCTGGAAGTCAAACCTACAGTTGGTAGTGACGCCATGCGTTCGTCGTACAAGGACTTCCAACTCTTCTTGGCCTTCGAGAACGTCTGCTCTTCACCCGGACTCATACTCGACATCATCGCGTTGTTACTCTGTTTGGCCAAGGATGAGTGTGCACTTGTCAGATGTGAAGGTTCCTTTCTCCATTTATAGCTCTTAGTCTCTGATCTGGACATTCCCCTGTACAACACTTCCTCCCGAGGTTCGACCTCGGAACGCTCCGAGATCTCCTCTGTCCTCTCGACTTCCTCTCGTTCGAGGACCCCGTCTGGCTCAAAGTCGGGTCGAATGAGCGTTCGCTCCCCTTCGTCAAAGGGATCCACCGGCGTTTCGCTCGCAGGCTCGGCCTCGGCGCTCCGCCCCTGATTGCCATCAAGGTTTTTCTCGCTCCTTAGTCTCATTTCGATCACTGAAAGATCAGGTTGACCTTTAGTCGATTCGTCTTCAGCAAACGCGTCGGAAGCGCTGCTAAACGAGGTTTGGCTACGCCTAGTTCTAAATTTCCGTGTGCTTCCCTTGCTTAGCCTGGGAATTTTAGTAGTCGATCCTAACGAGTCCCTGCGCTGCATAGTTTTGTACAGAATGAAAGTATTCTTAATTTGATGGCAATGCAAACGTACCACAAACAAGATTTAGTTAAATCACTTAACGCTGCCTACTCGATTCCGTCAGTATCAAAATGTCTCTTAGATCTCTCACGACTAAATTAGTGACTCAGCTAAAGTTACACACAGGGTCTACTCAGTATTGATATAATGCTAACTCAACCCGGTTGTATAGTATAACAGTATCACTAAGTTTCCACAAGATATAATCAACACACAACACACAATCGATAATCAGATAAGAATATCCTACAGGTGACAGCGACCTTTTGTCAGTATCAATTTATCGCCACACAATTTATCAAGTCACTGCTTTGTTAAAATTAAACAATCTTCGATAAAAAGCAGTGATGATTCAGAAATAGATAAATAAAACTTAGTCTTAAAGAAAAAGACTTCCCCCAATCGGAACGATCCGAAAGAACGAAGCCCAGGACACAGTCTTCTCAAGTGGGTGTGTATTTGCCTAATACACCCACCGAGGTCTTCTTTTGGGTGTCCTGCGATTGCCCGAGCTGTCCTACTAAGTAGCTCAAGGCAACCTCTTGGTCGAAAATTCGTCAAATCTATGAAAAAGCTCTCCCACACTCGGACTGCTCCAAGTGCACGAGAGTAGGGAACAATTCTTCTTCTCAAGTGGGTGTGTATTTGCTTAATACACCCACCGAGGTCTTCCTTTATTTGTTCCCGGATTGCCCGAACTTTCCTATTAAGTAGCTCAAGGCAACCACTCAACCAAAATCACAATCAAAAAAAAAATCTTGTTCGGGTACTTCTAATACACCCAATATAGAATCCAAAGTTGATCACGAATTTCCGGGTCAGAATGGGTTCTTATGACCCTGATAAGCACGCCTAATATCCTAATATGATCCTAATTAAATGGATATTTTCCGTTTCCCAAATTGCCACAGAAGGTTTACTCAAGTCTCTTACAAGGAGGGTCGCTAGAAGGTTTAGGACACTCTGGAGGGTTACCTCGGAGGGTACCTCAATCACTCAAGTTACTTAGGAGGGTATCTTAATCACCCAAGCTACTTCGGAGGGTCCCCCTAAATTTACTAAGGAGGGTCAATAAGATGCTTAATACGCTCCGGAGGGTCACTTCGGAGGGTACCTCCAAAATTTTCAAATTTTCTGATCTCACTTGGAAGGTTCTCCTACTAGCTTCAAAAAGCGTCGAAATAAGCTAAGGGTTCTAGGGGGAGCTGTTTCAACTTCTTAGGGTGATCTCGTGGAAATTTTCCACTAAGGAGGGTTGCTAAAGGGCTTAGCTGACTCCGGAGGGTCACTTCGGAGGGTTCCCCCAAAATCAAGAAAAAGGGTTAAATCACCGCAGTAAAGCCTCTGAAAGCGGTCTACCTGACTTAAAACTAGGTTGGCTGACACGGTCAACCTTCCCAGTTGAATAAAAAGATGTTTTGATAAAATTTTTTGCCGCTCGGAGGGTTGCTCGTTACTTGGACCCTCCGAACCAACAAATTCTAAAAAATTTTTCTTTTCCGAAATAATCAACCCAAAAACGGTTGCGATTCGGAAAAGTGGTCAAAAACGTCGACTTATGGTACCAAAATTATCCCGATCGGATAACTAGTCTTTGAGAAATCGCCAAAAACGCGTTAGTCAAAATGGCCTTTTTCTCCACCTGTGTAGGATCTGAGAGACTTTTTCCGCAATTCCGGTCGAAAGTGCCTAAAAATGCTTGAAATGAGCGTAGTAGCCCTGTACGGCACTGGAATAATACAAAAAACCGGACCAAAATTGGTTTAGAAACAAAAATTTGGCCAAAAACTATCAAATTTGGACCCTCCGATTCCTTCCTTTTCCAAACCTTAAGTCGTTAGCTCTATCCACGGAGCTACTCGGAGGGTTACCCAAAAATTTCTCTAGTAACCGAGCACGTTATGCTAGCACGCTCCTAACGCAAAAAATTTTATTGCTCTAACTCTAAAAACTCAAAAACTCGATCCCCAAAACAGATTGACAAAATACAGAAAATTATCAAAATTTTGGTCGAAAAATTCTCGTTTTTCTAACTTCCACTGAATCTTTGCTCACGCGGTTTCTTTAATAAAGGGGATCGAACTACGTGGCTACTCTCTATATAAAAGCTTTTTGCCTATCGGAAAAGCTCGGATATCCGAAAATTTGGGGGTCTACAGTTTGGTCGAAAATTGGTAATTTTCGACAAAAAATGGGTGTTTCTTGGGTCTAAATAGGAGATAAGTAATATATAGTAAGGACAATAATCTATAAATAGTCGTTAATGAATAGTACTATACCCTCCTTTGCACCAAAATATCCGAATTAAGACCCTTAACTCGGAAATTTGTAATCGATGGAGGGTACAATCGGACCGCGCCAATCAAGCCCCCCACCACTTAAGTTTTAAGGAAATAGTACCCGAACGATACTAAAATTGCTTCAACGATACCCAACAGTCGTTGCGGATGTTGTCCTTGGTGTCCCTGTTGAGTGTGGAACACGTTGATCAGCCTGCCACTCTACCCTCCGGTCACCGGCAAAATCACCATTAACGTGCTTAAACACTCAAATTACACTCGAGGGAGGGTATCCAACCCTTCACCAAAACACACAATCTTTCTATCAGAAAGATATAAATCAATCTGAAACAACAACAAATAGGAAGGTCAGATCACATCTCGTCCGGAAATAACATATAAACTGTCACTTTTTTGGATTTTTTACTGTTTTTGGTCTTTTTTGGATTTTTTTTTTTTTTTTTTGTTTTTTGTACTTTTTTGTTTTTAAATAAATTTATTTTTGGCTTTTTCTTGGTTATACGCTATTTTTGTTTGGTTTTACACTTTCTCTTTAATTGTTTTTGGTCCCGGGACCTCGGGATAAGCGGGTTCATGACTTCCCACCTAACCCTCCGGCCCCCGGAATTTTCGGTGTTAACTAAGTTAAAAAGCTAAATCGTACTAGACGGAGGGGTACGCACCTTCCCCCTAGTACAAAAACGGTCATTAAGGCCTCTAACTCGGGCATACGCCCGGAGCGGAGGGTACGTCGCTGAAACGCTTGCTGATCATGATGGTTTCATGCCTTTAACAGGCCCACCCAAGAGCGCCATAAAAACGTCTATGTAACATTCGCCCAAATATCACACAGCGACGGAGCGTAGAAAAAGTACCTATCAACGACTGGCAGGCGTCAGTTACCTTAATTCTACCCGTTTTTCACCGTCTCGACCTTGCCAGTTGATTTTCTGGTCTGTCTAGGGCAAAGTAAAAAGTTACTATTTTTAGGCCATCAGTCAAACGACTTTTGATCAGCTTTCGTTTGCATGCGAACACAACCACATAGCTGAGTCTCGGATCCTCAGACTACGTGATTGTCATTAAAAACACGGCTCGAACAACCTATTTTTATATGTTTTTGTGTGACAGTTTTATATTAAATCCATTGGAGATGGATTGACCTTTCCCTTTCTCTATCTACTCATACTCTGAAATATCAAATAATATCGGTGTTTAATTAATATCTAGGACATTCCAGCAACTGTTATAGCTAGTTTACACAGTCCCTTCACATATAACAGTCTCTGGGGGACCAAGCCTCCGCTCCCGTGATTTTCTTGAGATAACACTCTTATCTCCTATATTTCGTGTCCCGGGAGGGTTCCGTGGTATTTCTCTTCCCCCCACCGAAGCCTCCGTCTCCACAAATATCTGTCACTAAGGTCCTTATCGTGTGTTATTGCCACGATAAGAGGCTCCGTAATTTTCTCGTCTCGGATACAACCGTTCGTTACAAAATATGGCGTCGTTCTGATTTTTCTCTATTTTATTCAAAATGGCCGTCTTTTTTCTATTTCTCAGAAATGTTCTCCTTCAAATCGAAATTTTAAAATTAAAAATTCCAGAACATTCTGACCCTCCGTCGCAACACTTTTTTTTTCGTAAGGCCTTTTGTCACTTTTATTTCCGTCGCGGGAAGGTTATACTGTGTCATCCGGCGGAATGGCACATTTGTTGGGCTCTTTTCCTGTTACGCCCCCTTTGATTTTAGTGAAAATGAATTTTGCAAGCCAAATTGAAATAACTTTGCTTGCTATAAATTGCATTCAAATGCTTCAGCATGAACAGGTGAGCATTGTTAAACAACATTCTCAATTGCAAGTTGCAGTTTGAACAATTTTGAACAGCTTTATTTAGTACTGTTACGAGAAGGGTGGGAACTTGAGAGCCGAAAAAATGTTGAACAATTGCTTATAAGTTTCGTAGAAATGTAGTAGCAATCTGTTCACTTGTTCATGCTGACATGTTTAATTGCAACTTAAGTATCAGAGCAACATCAAATAAAGAAAGGAACAGGAAAAGAATCTTGAAAACGAGCCGCTTTACGTCTGATAATGGCGTAGTGATTAAGAGAAATTTATATAACAATGGGGCTTTTTTTCCTTTTCCCCCCACTTCACTCAAACATGAATTTTATGGTCTAACGAGTGGTTTTACAAGGTTAATTATGAAGACCATATATGCTTGTTATCGCCTAATTAGTCTGCATGTCAATTTTAACGACAATCGGACAAAGTGAACTGTAACTTCAAATAAAAAAATTTGCAGGTGGGGGGTGGAAGGAAAAAGAGCCAACAATGGTAATTAAAACACCAAAAAGTATTGACGAAATTGACTGCCGAATTAAACGTATCCCAATTTGGTGATAAAAATCGAAGTCCTGGATAATTTTTTTTGGTTATGTCATTTTGACTCTTCTTCACTTTTTCCCTACAGTAGATTTCCTATTTCAAACAAGACTGCTGGTATCAGGGCGAATCACAAAATGTTCCGACTGGAATTATAATATGAAAAATTAAATGTAAAAAAAAGCAACCTGAAAAATTAAATGTAAAAAATATTATATATATATATTTTTTTTTGCTTAAATTTTTAATTTTTGCAAAAATATCCCCCCCCCCCGCACAATCCAAATGATAGTTTTGCTCTTAGTAACAAATTAATTATGGCAGGTAGACAACTGAAAAAAGGAAAGTTTTACAAATAGGGGGAACGTGGAAAAGAGCCATGATGTTTTGAATATTGCTGTATCAGTTTTGGCTCTTTTCCTCTCCCCACATTTGAATTTCAATATGAAAAAAAAAATTTACATTGCCATAGTTTAACAAAACTTTGCATGGTGAACATTTTTTCTTCAGAAACTTAAATCTTAAAATTACGCATGCAGTCATAATAAGACGTCAAACAACTAAATATTTGAGAATTGGGGGAAAAGCATAAAAGAGCGTCAATTTCGAGTTCAATAAGCTGCGCAAAAGCAGTATTTCGAGTTCAATATTTCGAGTTCAATAAAATGCGCAAGTATTTGAAACGTAGTTTTGGCTCCTTTTCTTTCCCCATCTTGATATTACAAGGTTGAAATCATTTCAAACACTAACATAATGCCATAAAATTCCGCATCAATTTAACTGAATTGGTTAAAAAATTTCATTTCTTGCATTGTAACATCACGCATTTAGCTCCAAAATTACGTAAATTAGAAACAAGTATCGAATCATAAACAGTAGAAGCAAAATGGAAAAAAGCCGCAATTTTTTTACGATAAAAACTACAAGCGTTCTTACGATTTTTATTTTAACAAAAAAATTTTTAAATTGAGGACGCGAAAACACACTTTAAAATATGAGGTATGGTTACCTTAAATCAATTACGGTAATTTATTGTTACGGTAAATTTTACCTCCAACCTACCTTAAAATTACTTTAAAGTAAAAGTTTAGGTGGCTTTAGATAAAGTAAAAGTTTAGGTGGCTGTAGTTGTTTTACCTGCATAGTTAAGGTAACTTTTTCAAGTAAACTCGAGGTGACTTGAGGTAAAACTTAAGGTAATTCCCCACAATTTTTATGGTAAACTTGAGGTAATTTAGAGTAGTAGTTGAAGTGGCTTGAGGTAATGTTAAGATGAGCACCTTCTTATCTCAACAGTTTTAGCGTGTACATTTTACTAGCATTCTCTGTTAGTTTCTACTGGCAGCATCAAGGATGACAATTGAGTTTGCTGGTGAACACTAAGAAAGATTAGGGCTGCTTTTCCTTTTCCCCCACCTCACACAAACTTGAATTTTATGGTCTGAGAGGTTTTACAAGGTTAATTATGAATCCCGAATCGCTAATTTGTTTTTAATAACCTAATTAGTCCGTATGTCAATTTTCATGTCAGTCAGACAGTGTGAACAGTAATTTTAATGTGAACAGGTGGGGAAAAAATAAAGGAGCCGAGAATAGTAGAATTAGTGTACTTTTGCTAATTTAAATTAATTTAAAAATTTTGCTCTTTTCCAGTTTCCTAACCCTCTCGTAAAATTAAAAAACAGAACTGTTCAGCAATTATTCACACGGCAGTTTTCATCTAAGAAATGTTGTAACAATTTGTTCACCTGTTCACGGTGACACGTTTTGATAACAGTTCATAAAATGAAAAATCGGCTCTTTTTCTTTTTACCCCCAACCTCACATAAGCATCGATTTCATGGTGTAACGAGGAGTGGTTTTACAAGGTTGAGTATGAAGACCAAATATGTTTCTAGTGGCCTATTTAGTCCGTATGCCAAACGTGACATCAATTTGACAATGTGTCCAGAAAATTTTATCTAAAACATTTGCAGGTGGGGGGGGGGGCAGAAAAAAGAGCCGAAAAATCATTTTAAAAAGACTTCCCCCCACCATTATGAGGCCAAACGGTGCACTGGATAGGCGCACATCTTTGTGTCTGTATGCTCCTGGATTCCAGAGACAGTTTTTTAAACATGTTAAACATTTTGTCCGAACGATCAAGGGAAATGAAAAAACAAAAGGAGAGTCCTTGTTGCCGAATCCGCTGAAAATTTTATTTATGTTATTAGGGATTTTACAATAAGAAGCATTATAAACAAATCTGTTCCAAATTGTCGATTTGTTCGCCACGCCAAATTCATCGCCAAATGACAACGTTAACTAAGCTTTTCAAAAATGAATTTGACAGGGGGGACTGGAAAAGAGGCGGAAGCGGGAAAAGAACCAAAAATTTATCAACAACTGATAAAACGAAAATAGTTACATCATTTTGATTTGCATCAAAGCTAGAAATTCAAACATACATTGGCTTTCCTCCCGCCCATTGAGCGTCTATTTTAATCTGTACAAGCAATTTAGAGGTTGACCAAGAAAACCAAATACGTATGTCATGATCTAGTTATTCTATAGGTTCTGTGTAATATAAGTAAAATTTGTAGATGCGGGTGAAGGTAAAAGAGCATTTATGCTATTTATGTACAAAGATAGACGAAAAAATCAAATAGGGCTACAATTTAAAATAGTTTTAAATATGGACTGTTTATATATCTCGTCACACGGGCTGACCAAAAATGCTATTCATACGATTTTCTTATATGGAAAAGTGCTAGTCATACTTTTTTCACGCAGTTCCATAAGAACAGAAAAACGCATGAAAGGTCTATGATTAGTGATTTTTCATATATGTGGTATCAAAGGTTTTCGTAATCGAACACAAGTGACAAAAACCTTGATACCCAAACGTAGAGTAACCAAAGGCTTGACCGTCTGTCATTGAAATTGCATTGGAAACGGCCTCAAATGTCTGAATTCATTCTCACAAATAATGTAATGACAAAATCAAATTTTTAAATTTTGGCAAACGATTTTTACTTTTAAAATTTGATTTTTTTAAATAAGCAGACATTGATCAAGGCATAGATAAACAAGCCATACAAAAAAAGAGGAGTTTTAATTGTTTTTAAAAAAAGTTATTAAGCGAAAAAGGAAAAATCCATTATTAGTGTATCCAGGACTACGTTATACGGCTCTTTTCCAGTTTCCCTTCTTCAAAATACCGAGTTTTAAATTTGTTTTACGTGTTATCACGGCTAAATGCGTGATTTTACGCTGCAAAGTATGAAGAACTAATCTGTTCAGAATTGTCGATTTGTTCACTACGCCAAACTTCCTTGCATTCTGACGACGTTAGATAAGGGGGGGGGGGTGGGAGAAACTGGAAAAGAGCCAAAAAATATTAGTCATACAAATTCCATGTTTAGAAATTGTATAATTAGCATTTTTTTTGGTAAAAAGTTTTTCTTTTTTATTTAGTACAATACACCGAATTTCATGCCAAAACTGGAAAAATGTTCTCGAAACAAGAAAATTCAATGACATCAGTTTTGGAAAATATATTAAATTTGTAGGATTTTTTTCATAGGCTTAGTTTATGGAATTGTTTGATAAGCATTTTTGGTCTCCGGAGATCATCCCGGGTACCTGAAAGATTCCAGAAATAGTTTTACGAATTTTTTCTGTGCCGACTAATTATGCCAAGTCAAACATAATTCGCCGTATACTCGACCTTTTAAAACCCTCTCGTTACACCATAAAATTGGTAGCTTATATCAGATGGGGGAAGCAAGAAGAGCCTTGGTAGGTGTAGACTTAAGTATACTTTAGGGGTGTGAACAATTGAAACAAATAATGCAAGGCAAATTGTGGCTGCCTAGTGCAATCTTGCTTTTGTTCGTCTTGATCACTTTTATTCCAAATGACTCATCGGCAGCAGCAGATATAGATGAAGGAGCGAAAAGAGAGCAAGAAGTTGCACCCCCGTATTACATGTGTGGACGGAGAGCCAGGTGCAATAAATGCAAGAGGGTTTGTCTGTTCAATCTATTGATATAATACATCTAGTTTTTCTTCTGGCTCTTTTCCAGTTCCCCATCCCACTCGTGAAATAACAAAGTTTAAATTACAACTGTTCAAAAATTGTACACACGGCATTTTGTAAGTAATTAATGTTGTAGAAGTTTGTTCACCTGTTCACGCTGAAACATTTTGATGCAATTTTGAAAAGTCAATTTAACGTTGTCATAATGTGTGGTGAACAAATCGACAATTCTGAACAGATTTGTTTTTCATACTTCACAGCGCAACATCACGCGTTTAGCCGTAATAACACGTAAAACAAACATAAAACTCGGTATTTTGAAAACGTGGCGGAAACTGGAAAAGAGCCCAGTTTGTAACATGAAAAAAAATTATTTGGCTTTTTAATATTGAACGTCAGAAAAAATAACAAGAGCGGGAAATTGGAAAAGAGCTTTTTGTGTTCAAGTTTTAACGAACAATTGAGCAGAACGTATTTTATCTGCTGTAATTGAACACTTATCCTTGACTGTCAATCAGATTAAATCTTACAGCTGTTATGGATGTTGTCTCATTTAGAAAGTATTTTATAATTCTGAGAGCAGCGGTTTTTTACCACTAGGAAACGCTTGTTTTATGTGTTGAGTTTCATAAAAGTACAATCAAGCACTTAAATACAATAGATGCTCAAGATAATAATATAGGTTTTTGTATTTCATAGCATCTGAAAAATATTGATTGCCTGAGCTCGATGCTAGAAATAAAACTTGATGTTGTTCAGGTCGGATCCAGGAATTTCTCGAGACGGGGGGCAAATTTTCAAAAGTTTTCGTTGGTTTTGATATATTTTTTAAGTCGATGGAATTGATTTCCCGTCCTCTCCAAAAACATCATGAAGATTTTGTTTGAGCAAAGGTTTTAGCGCAAAAATTTGTTTTTGAGAAATTAAGTTTTCGGAAAATTGCGTTTCTTAGGTTTAGTTATCCTTGCAATAAGCAAGGTTATTGCAATCGGGTACTATACTTTTTTCCCTGTAAGCAACTTTGTTCACTGGACTCTTTTCATATCTCCTGGACTCCTTCATTTTCTGACATGCTCAATTTCTTGAAATAACTAGGTAAATTAGGTAATAATTAGGTAAAGCCCGTTTCAGGTTGGCGACCTTTGGTGGTGAGAAGGTCGATACCCACCACCCCTAATATCACTCCTGTCTGCAATAAATTTGTAAAAAAAATATTTGCCTGAAAATATCAGCAGAAAAAGATATTTAGCAATTTATTTCGCAATTTTCTGGAATAAACTTTTGCCCCAAACCCGACTATTTTTATAGTTTTGTCAATCAAATCTTACACCACAAACAATGGACCACCACAAATAAATTTTTGATGAAACGATGTCAAAGTAAGACTCTTTTGTAGCCATAGAATGTATAAAAAAGTATAACCTTTCAAAATTAGCTTAGACAAATTTGCTTTCATTTGATAGCCAAAAAATGTCATTTTTACTAAATAAAATACCAATTTTTAATTTGAAAACTTAAAACGCTTTGCTCAAAATTTCAGAGATGATGCCCTTCTTAAACCTTCTTTGGCTACATAAGAGGCTCACTTTGGTATAGCCTTATCAGCAATTGGTCCGGTGTTTTTGGGGTAACTTTTGGTTGACGAAAAAAGCCAGATCGGTTTTGTGGTATTTTTTGGGCCCGAATTTTGCAAAAATCTTTCTTATTATCTTCTGCAGTTTCCATTGAGAATCGCAAGTTCCTTCAAAACAAAGTTTTGTAAAATCAATTGCAGAACATAAATCAGAAGGGTGCTAACGAAAACGAAGTAGTGGAACAAAAAAATTCAGTAGGAAACAATTGCAATCTATATTTGTGTTTGTTTTAGCCAAAATGTGCAGGTGAAAGTAAGAAAAACCTAAACAGAGACAAAGATAGAGGTGATCTGGCATCGTGTCCTGATGACTATTACACCATAGGATATAGAAAAGATAGACAATTTTTCGTGGCAGATGTTTTCCTTCGAATCTGTGGTCCGTACAAGTCGGAGGCATCAGAAAAAATTATCTGGATAACTGGCTAGAAGTAATCTGGAAAAAAAACATATACGCAGCACAGGATATAGTAGAAATAAAAAATTTGTCTCGGCAATTTGTCTAACATTTTAGAGGCATCCGAAAAAAAATAACTGAGGCAATTTTGGTTGTTGTTGAATTGTTGAGTTTTAGTTGTTGATATAGTTTCAAGTTACCATCTAACCAATCCAGTTACAAAATACAATTTTTTAAAACTCTTCTATAGCATATTTCTGATTCAGTCGAAGCACCGATCGTGAGTTTTTTTTCAATATAGCTTTGTTAAGTGAACGGGTTTAAATTTATGGGAACGGGTTTTTGATCTATTTAACTTTTGAGCAGATTTGGAAAATTGTTATCCTGTCTGTCTGCATAGATCCTAGTCTTTTTTACCTTACCACACATTCTACAGCCTTCAAAAAAGGGCGTGGGGTATTTTTACCCAATTGTAATGAGATTTAGGGTTCATTGGATAGAACAAGTTGTAGGAAGCTCCAATGCATAAGCAGCTATGCCCAATTTTTGTGCAAAAAAATTTATGGCACTCAGAGAAGTCAACTTTTTGATTTTTTGAGCGTTTCTGAAACATTGACTTATCTCGAAAATCTGAAATTTGAATGGGTTTTGGAAGCTCCTCTGCATGAGACCAAAATTTTTTTCACACCAAAACGTAATGGCCTCGGAAAAGTCTTTTGAAAAATTATGACTTTTTTCCGAGAATTTGGTTGCAGTGGGAAGAATATCTTGAGGAAAGCTCCCCTGAATAAGCATTTAATTTCAAAAATGCTTGCAACAAAAGTTACGGAAAAGTCAATTTTCGATTTTTGGCCATTTTTGAAGGCTTTTGACTTTTGTCGAAAACTGCGATTGCAAATCTGAGATTTTGGTTCCAATTGGTTGAACGTGTTATGGGAAGCTCTACTATTTGAACGATTACGCCCAAACTTTTAACTCTTAAACTTGCGACCATCGGAAAAGTCAAGTTTTCGTTTTTATGACCGTTTTTTTTATACGTTTTGAATTTTTTTTCAAAATTACCCTCCCACATCTGAGATTTTTTTAATTTTTTTTTTCATTTAATTTCGATGCGTCCCTTTAAAAAATTTTTGCTCTTAAAATTTTGTGATTTGAAGACTGTTTTCGATTTTTTTCGAGAACTTTTCTCTGAAACCTAAGGTTTTGATTTAAGTTAAGAATACGGAATGCTGTAGTGGCTGAGTCAGAATGCTGTAGTGGCTCAGGAGTCAAATTTCACAACGAAAAAAGTTATGAACCACTGATATGTCGTATTTGAGACTTTTTGACCGGTTGTTTTAAAATTTGACGTTTCTCGAAAACTACTTTTGCAAATCTGAGATTTTGGTTTCAATAGGTTTTAAGCTCCCCTGTATCACCAGATACGACCATATCTTTTGCACGCAAAATTCTTGCTCTCGGAAAAACCAAAAATCAGATTATTTGACTGTTTTTTTTTTGCAGAAAAAGAAATAAGCTCCCTCGTATAAGGTGTGAGGTTAAATTTTCTAATAAAGAAGTTTAGTCTGTAGGAAAAACCCAAATTCTCAAAAAATTTCTTTCTACTAGTTTTATAACAGCAAAAATTAAATTTTTAGGTGATGATCAATTTTCGTGTTTTTTAAAATAGCCATTTTGCTCTCTATAAAAAAAATTCAAAAACTTTCAACAAGGTACCTCCAGAAAAGATAATACAAAGATAATAAAAATGTGGCACCATTTTCTTCTTATTATTTTTTAAGATGCTTTGGAAATTTTTTTCATTTCTTACACGTCAACTACTACACTGCAGCAAAACTCCATAGTCTCAGTTTTCACACTAGCTACTCTCTACAGCCTTCGGAAAAGTGTGTGAGGAGAATTTTTAACTTAATTTTTTGTTAGATTTTCTACATTTTCTCAAAAACAAACCGCGCAAATCTGAGATTTTGGGTTCAATGCATAAAGCAGAATGCGAGAAATTTTTCTGCATAAACGTTTACGACCACAATTTTCTTCGCAAAAAGTACAGACACTCGGAAATGTAGAAGTTTAAATTTTTTGACCAATTTTTAAAATCTTTTGATCATTCTCAAAAACTACTCTACCAAATCTGAGATTTTGGTGTCAACAGGTAGAAGGGATTGTGGGAAGCTCCCCTGCATAAGCGGTTAAGCCAGATATTTATACACCAGCATTATGATGCCAAACTGGGCATTTTGTGAAATAAAAGCGGATTCCATAACAAGTTCGCTCTCCTTGTTTTTCTTGTTCTTTCATTTCCTTTGATTGTTCCGACAAAGTTTAAAATAGTTAAAACTGGTCTCTAGAATCCAGAGACACACATGCACTAAACTTTGCGCCAATCCCTTGGAAAGCTTGGCCTCGTAATGTAAAATTACTACTCTCGGAAAGGTCATATTTGTGATTTTTTGACAGGTTTTCCAATATTTTTGATTTTTCTCGATAACTACCCTCCCAAATCTGAGATTTTGGTTTCAATAGCTAGAAAGGGTTAAATCATGTTACTCTGGCTGTAGGGGTACGTCCATTTTATTCTACAAAAAAACTGACCCTCGGAAAAGTCAAAAGTTAGAGTTTTCGATCATTTTTAAAGCTTTTTGACTTTTCTCAAACGTGAGATCAAAGAAAGTTTTGATTTTAAAAGAAACAACGAATTGTGGGAAACCCCCATGTTTTATTGGCGAATTCCAAATTTTATCAGAACAAAAGTTATGACCCTCACAAAAGACATTCTTGTGACTTTGTGACCTTTTCTTCACACTTTTTGATTTTTCTGAAAAAAATTACTGTCACAAATCTGATACTTTGGTTTCAATAGGTAGAATGGGTTGAGCTTGCCTCCTGCATTGTTTTATACGCACAAGGTTTTGTACAAAGTTTATGGCACTTGGAGAAATCAAACTTTGGATTTTATGATTTTTTGTTCAAAAATCCTGGGTGATAAAAACAGGTATTATGAAGATGTATGGGATCGGGTTTTTTTTTGAGACGCTATGAAAAAATTTTTTCAGTTTTTTAAAAATGTCACTTTTTTCAAAAATGACTGAACCGGTTTTCAAAAAAGTAATACTAATGTGAACTCCGCCCAATCGTTTGTATGCCTGTATGACTCTTCTTTGCTAAACCCGCTTTCTACAGCCTTCGAAAAATTTGGTAGCAATTTTTGACCCATATTTTTGGATTTGCATGGTTTCCTCATTAAACACTCTTCCTAATCTGAGTTTTTGGGCTGAGTGGTTAAAACAGTTTGTGAAAAACTCCTCTGCATAAGCGGTTAGAGCGAAATTTCTGCACACAAAATGTTATGATGCTCGGCAAAGTCAAACTTTTGATTTTTCTACCATTTTTTGAAACTTCTTGACTTTTTTGAAAACTATCCTCCCAAGTCCGAGTTTTTGGTTTCAGCAGAGAGAAAGATTCGAGGGAAGCTGCCCTGTATAAGCGGATACGCCTAAAACTTTGTCCCTCAAAAAAGTGACCCTCGAAAAAGTCAGGTTTTAAATTATGACGCTCGAAAAAATAGCGATTTAATTTTTTCAACGGCTTCCAAAAACTTGAAAGTCCTTACTGCTTTTTAAGGTCAATGTAGCAGTAATAGCATGAACAGCATTAATTAATTGAAAAAAAAATGAGAAAAAAAAACTTTTTTTTTCCCGAAACAAATGATAATTTTTTGTAGAAGCCATCCCCCATTGCTATATAAAGTACAGTGATAGAATTCGCTCCTAGCAACAAATCAATTGTAGGAAAAAAGCTTCCATCAATCAGTCTGGAACAATTTCTAGGACGGATTTGATTTCCGCCAACCGTTAATCGCACGAGATGGCAATCCTTAAACCCCCTTAACTTTTCGAAAAATAATCAGAGGTGAACAATTTTTTCAAGTATAAGCTCAGAACAACAAATTCCTTTGAATGATGTTAAAAAAAATTGTCAAAATTGGCTAGTTGAAAAATCGAAGTTTGTCAGAACAAAAAAACCACCGCAAGCACAAATATTCCGTTACTTTTGTAACGAAAATCGGAGCAATGATTCTTAAGCATCTGAGTAGCACATATCGAAAACAGTTTTTTCATGCTTGATGAGTAAATGCAATCTAGTAAAAACGGTACAAAACTGTACTGAAGAAACTGAAGCACAAGTGGGGGTAATTCGATCAATGTTTTGGTGAGGAAAAATGGTTTTGTTGTTTGAAAAAACAATGAAAGTTGTGAATAAATTCGAAAACAAAACTATACAAGTATTGCATTTATTAAATATTTTTTGTCATTTTAGATCAAAAAATTTTTGCTCACAAAATGTTAGCAACAAAATTGCAAGCATAGCTAACATACATTTGGAAAGAGTCAATGAACGCTCAGAAACAAAAAATTACTTCAGTTTTGAAAAAAAAACTACAGGTCGGAAATTCATACAAAAAATGTGGCCTTAACGCGCTTTGAAGTTCAATGGCAAATTATTGTTGTCAACTTTTTGATACAATAATTGCAATTTCAGAAAACTAGAGAAGAAGGAAAATTATTTATAAAATAAACTCCCTTTTCGAAACTAAAAATCGATGTCGCGGTTTTTTTTCGCGCCATTTCATTTTTTATAATCGGATAGTGCTACTTGCCTGCTTTCTAGCTAATCAATTTTTAATCGAACTCAAAAGGTACGTATAAACATAAAATCATAGCTATATAAATACGAATGCACTGCTTTTGTTATTAGAGCATGTTAAGACTTTTGCAAAAAAAACGAAAAAAGAACCATCACAATCTATATAAGAGTCCGAACTACGTTCATGATTTCTATTTTAGAAAATTTTTCTTATGTGAGCCGAAAGAAGCTAAGAAAACTACTGCGTTGTATTTCTCAAAATTTTAGGTTTTCACGACAAAAACTGGTACTAACTGCACTGAAACATTAGGTTTTTTAAAGATGCACAAAAACAGTAAAAGCAAAGATTGTTTGTTAAAAAACATTAATTTATAAATTAAGTACACTGTTTGAAAAAGAAACTGCTTAGGAAGAAAACTCGTTGGAACAATTGTTAAGATGGATTAAAACTGCGCTTACGCATTGATAGCGCGAAATATATCGCGCAATAGTTGTCCCAAAATGGCAATCTTTAATTCCGGTAACTTTACGAAAAATGATCACCGGTTAAATATGTTTTCAAACTTATGCTCAGGAGAACAACACTTTTTGAATGATATTTAATAAAATTGCGTCAAAAATGGCTACACGAAAAGTCGACATTTGCCTGAAGAAAAAAAACAGCCCGAGTAGAAAAATTCCTTAACTAAAAAATGTAAAAGGCTAATTTTTGTACCCTTATATTTCTATCTAGTAAGCGTCTAAGAAAAGCTATTTCTGAAGAATATCCAGCAGCCTCATTGGTTGCTACAATTATGCCCTCCGCATTCGCTTTTTAATTTATTCCTTCAATTAATCAGATTGTGTGCTTTTTTTAAAGACGCATAGTTAAAAGCGAGCTTCATCTCTGTTTAGTTTTCAACCTAGGGATAGGCGCATTTTGTTTCGTGGGAGTCAATGGAAACAAAGGAGAAAAAAATAGCGTTCCAAAATGGAAATTCGCAGTCAGACGGGGGTTTTGACTTCTGTTGTAAAAATAAGCCCGCGATTTGAAAGTTTTACCCCACGCGAACCGCTGTTCATATGGTGTTTTCTGTGAATTTCAGTGAAACACTCTTTCATCTTAGCTTGGCTTCCAGAAACTACAAATGTTAGTTGAAAAGAGTTGTTACAAATAGCCTGACTGGTCGTGGTCGTGGTTTCATGTTCAGACCGTGTGGACCAGAATTAGCATGATCAGACTATTGGGACCAGAATATGGTACGTTCAGAGTGTGGACCAGAAAATACAATGTTCAGACCGTGTGGACTGAGTGATACCGCTTTTAGACTGTGTGGACCCAAAAAATCCGGATTCAGACCGTGTGGACCAAAAAAATCAGGTTTCAGGCCGCGTGGACCGAAGAACTCCAGTTTCAGACTGTGTGGACCGAAGGAATCCGGTTTCAGACCGTGTGGACCAAAGGAATCCAGTTTCAGACTGTTTGGACTAACAAAATCCGGTTTCAGACCGTGTCGACCGAAGGAATCCGGTTTCAGACCATGTGGACCAAGGAAGTCCGAATTCTCTATGAACTACAAAAAATACCCTTTTGATGGTGAAAGAGTATAACCCGTGGGGCTGAGGTGCTCGAATCATGATTTGACTTTGCAGACTTATTTTCAGACTTTGCAGACTTATGTTCAGATTTTGAAGACTTAAGTTCAGACTTTGCAGACTTATGTTCAGACTTATTTTCAGACTTTGCAGACTTATATTCAGACTTTGCACACTTATGTTCAGACTTTGCAGACTCATTTTTAGACTTTGCAGACTTTGACCTGCATGGCGGATATGAGTTTTTGATTAAGTCTGATCATAAAACCGCGACCTCGAACCGAGTGAAGCAACTCTTACCCAGCGCATTTTCTGTACAAAGTCTGAAATTATTTAATTTGCATGCTTTTTTCATATCTTGATCAGATTTGAAAATTGGATCTGACAGAGAATAATTCATATCTGAAATAATCTTGAAAAACAAATGTTCGGATATCAAAACTTATCTGAGAAACCATTTGTTAAATTAAAATATAAGCTTTTGGAGCAAACAATTCAGTTTTAACTTTTTGCTTTTTCTGCAAAACAGAATGATTTTGGACTAATAGGCGGTAAAAGAAACTAATAAACGATACATGTTTTTAGTATTTTTGGACTAATAAGCGATAGATTTTTCAGCAGTTTTTGTTACGATTGGAGGTTTTGCTGAGTACCATGCTATCAGCTAGCAAACGCTAAAAAGTACAGAAAAACGCCGAACTTAATGTCGCAACCATTAAATTTTTCAGTTATCAAATTTTCAGCCCTGAAGTAAGACCTGAAATACATTTTAAAAAATCTGATCTGAACTGTAGATCTGAAACAAAATATTTTAGATCTGAATTAGAGCATTTACTGGGTGCGGGGTGTATAAATGTTTTTAAAGAGTTTCCTTAGTTATCTGCAGCAGCTGCTATTTCTTCCTCTGCTACTTAAAGTCTAGCTAAATCCTTTGACGAAAATAGAACCAGCATCAAATATCTGTTGCAGAAAAAAGACTACTTAGTCCAATTGAAAAGCCAGTTAATTTTCTTTTTTTTCTGTTATAACTTTCGTTTGATTTAAAACAGAAAAACTCCGAATTTATGACTGCGGAATGAGTCATTTTTAAACAGCCATAAAGTGTAATCAGGCCTTCGCGGACATAATTGGAATTTTTACAAAATCTTTTTCTTTTAAAAAACGAAATTAAAAAAAAAAATTTTTTTGAATGCAGTTTTCTATAGGTTTTACCTATTGTGCTATGCTACACTTAAAAACTCCAAGCGAAATCAATCCGAAACTTTAAATGTGCCGCAAATTTTCTCTGCAGTTTTGGATTTCTGTGAAGTGCCGTGCACTTTTTGTGAAAACCCATTTATGTACATACATCAAAACAGTTATTAATTTTGTCTTTTTTTTCAATCATTTTGGGAAAAATCTAACAAAACTGCGCTGTTTCTCTAATAATCAAAAAGCTTTTGAATGAAAAAGATTGCTGAGTTGACTCTAGAACATCTTCACCAGACTCAACCAAATTTATTGTCAATTATTATCAATCATAATTGACATTAATTTAGATATTGTCGGAACGAAAAAAACAGAATGAAATAACAACAGAAGAACAAAGGGAGCGTCCTTATTGTGGAATCGGCTTGCTATTCACAAATTACACAGTTTGGCCTCGTAGTGAAAAACCATTGAAAACTATGAAAAACAAATTTGACTCTTTCAAATAACCCCCCTAAAACATGCTATCTCAATTTATTCTGAATTTTTTTTTGCTAAACTTGATCTCAATCCAATTTTGTTCGAGGAAGAATGCTGCGCGACACCTGAAATCAGCCAGAAGCTTAGAAAACAACAAAAACATCATAAATTTTTCAAACTGTTTGATGGT
Organism: Symsagittifera roscoffensis; assembly: GCF_963678635.1. Lineage (NCBI taxonomy): Eukaryota > Metazoa > Xenacoelomorpha > Acoela > Convolutidae > Symsagittifera > Symsagittifera roscoffensis. The sequence goes on along the minus strand of NC_087069.1, from coordinate 47,560,653 downwards.
TTTCGGAGACGGTTTCAATTTTAGTTTATGAAAAAACTATGAATAATTCAAAGTTTAATAGTTGTGTGAACTTTTTGGTCGCACTGCCTGGTTGGTGCTTGGTCCTTAAGGATCAGCCTTCGGTAGATCCATCTTAATCCTGCCGCAACCCTTCTTGAAACAGTTAGTCACATGACATAGAAGCTGCAACTTTTTGATTTCAAATGCAAAAAAAAACGAAACTTTTTGCTTGTTTTCACCGTTTTCTCTGCAACTATTCATTATAAAAGATTGAAATTGTGGATTAGCAGGGCCAAAATTTGCGAAAGTTTAATCGAATATGTACACTAGTATAACGCTAGCAACACTTTGTGCGCCGGACAAAACGCTTGTTAGGAATAAAGGGTCCTTTCTACTTTCTATCTTAGAAAGTAAATCTAAAATTCGCTGAGAAATATTTTATTAGAAAAGAAGTTAGTATGAATTTATTGCAAGTTGCCTTTTGACTCAATATTTATTTTAACGGTGAGATTAGAGATATTTTTACTGAGAATGGATATTATTTTAGAGAATGGTTGGGATGGTTTGAAGAGAGTAGTGTTGGTAGATTTTACTGAAGTATTAGAGAGAGAGGTGGTGGTGGTGTTAGAAGAGATATTTTTGGGAATTAATTCCCGTAGTTTTGAGCTTCGATTTATACTCAGATGGGAAATCGTACCACTTTTTCGTATCAAATGAGAAGTTATTTCTTAACTTCGTATTCTATATTCGTATATTCGTATTTTACGAGAAGAATGTTTCGTATGCTCGTATTTTACGAGGGGAATCGTTATTATTCGCATTGAACGAGAATAGTCGTTTCATTTCTCAATGCTTAAAACGTTATACGAATTATTCCAATAGCATTTCCCTTCCTTTTGCAAAGGAATAAAAACATATTTATCTTGTGGTGGCGGCGGCGTCACACTTTGTGAGCACAAAAAAATAATCCATGTTTCTGTTTCTATTTGAAATCAGAACACTAGCCTGTATAACATAATTAGTTTTAGAGATTTTCTAGCTGTGGAAACATTTCCGAAAAAAACTATGTGTTCAAATTAGTCCTTTGGTAAGCTAATGAGCTTGACTGACTTTGTATGCCGCTGAAAAAGGAAACAGGACATTTAACAGAGTTTAAAGGACTTCTTGGTCTGGCGTCGAGAAGTACTCATAACTCTTTGGACGACACATACATTAAAAGTTCAACTTAAAAGTCAACTTCTATAGTTTCCCAAGAAACTGTCTTGAGAAACTCAATTGTTTTAGGTTCTTTGCTAGGATGTATATACAACAAAAACACCACCGAAGCTATTTATGTTATATAACTAACTTACGACATCAAACAAGATTTCTCAAATTTGGCCAACTAAGCCACTGCAATTAGATTCGTCTAGTTTATGTCAAAATTTCTATCTTTTATCTTGAATAGTTGCAAACAAAACAGCAAAAACCTGAAGAAAGTTTTGTGCTTCTGCTTTCTGAAATCATGTGATTTGAGTTCTATTTTTTCATGTGACTTTAGCTCAACCAATCAAAACTTCAGGTTACTTTGGGTGGGGGTGAGATCGTTGATAGTACGCTTTTTGTACTAGAGTTTGCATACAAAAATCTCTCAACTTATGATCCAAAATAAGCCAATTTCAGCTTGTTGCAGTTAATTAGTGGTTAGAAAAGGACAGAAAATTGGAAAAAACCTACAGACAGGATTAAAATCATTATGCTTATCTTCGAAGGAAAGAAAGAAAAACGTCCTTTCTTCAGTATAGTTACATCAAACAACACAATACACAAAAACTAAATTAATGAAAAGAAAAAATCCTGGAGAGGACAAGGAAAAGGCATAAATGATGCCCATTTTGAGCCTACACTTGAACTTCCTTAAATTCAAAGCAATTCATCGAAGCAAAGATACATATTACAAAATGTAATTATATAATAATAAAGCTTAAATAAATTACGTATTTCAAAGTTTTTAAAGAGAAATTCCAACAAATGGTCGATCCTGGAGAACAAATAGCAACAAGACACTCACGAATCCAGTCTTGTTGCCATTATCTGCTCAACAATCAAAATAAGCAAAATCACGCAGAAAAACAAAAAATATTTACATAAAATCAAATAGAATCATAGATTTCAGCTGCTAATTAAGAAAACGCTGACACAAAAAAAATCTTCTAGATCTGACAAACCTATTTTTGGGATAAAGACAAAATCCTTGCTTCTGAATGCGACTGTTTTTTTTCCAAATAACACACAGAAAAAGATTTGACAACAAAAAGATTTGTCTCTTATGAAAACTTCCAGAAAAAGCCCTTAGAATTGGAGCAAGAAGAAACCAAGGATTTACAGAAACTGAAGTGTTGTGTGTTCAAAAAGCAATTGTTTGAATTTTTTTATATGTTGCTTTAATGAGAAGTGTTGAAGAAGATAATTTTGGTGGTATGGGGGCAGCCAACCCAGAAATGTGATTTTGTGCGGGGCAGATCATCAACAAGCTGAAAATTTGTGGGTGCAAGCAGTTTAACCAAATGCTAGGAATTTTGCAACTACCTGGTACGCTCTTACTCCGCAGGTGTCCAAAATGCTGACATTTTGTGAGAAGACATTCATTCGCTCATGTTTCTTCTATTAAAATCAGGGTTGAACAATGCGAATGGTCGCTTTCGATTCTGGACCTTACGTCTGACATATTTGTTTTTTTGATAATTTTATGCTAAATTTTCAGCGGGAAATCAAAGAAACCTTTTGGGTTGCATTTGGTTATGAAATGTCGTTTTTGGACAGAAATGGAAGCTGCACGCCAGTAACATGCCAAAATGGGGGAAAGCCAAATGAATTTATCCGCTACACAGAAAACAGAATTTGTGATGGAAAATATTGCCTGCCATTTTAATGTGTGTAATGCTAGAAACAGCGCGGAGAAAACGTGCCGAGATGACTTGTTATATCACTTTAATGTAGCTCAAATCAGTCTTTTCTATGACAAAAACTCTTCTTTTTATTGAAATTTGCACGATTATCAATTGACTACTTCTTTCGTTTTCATTCGGGAATGCAGAACAAACCGGAATCAAAAATTCTAAATCTGCACGCATTAAAAAAGAAGTATCCATATGCTAGGTTGACCAAAATATTTAACTTCTTCTCATAGCATTTTCATATCAATTCCATAACTAGAGAAAATTGCATAAAAGACGATGATTAGTGTTTTTACATTTATGAAAGTTGTATGGCGTTTTTCATCAGCCAAATTTTTTTTGTACTTTGATTTAAAAAAAAATGGGGTTGTGATCGTGACCTAACACAAGTAAAAGTTACTCTAGTTACTCAAAACTGGATGCAAATTTTAATGTTGTTGCAGATGCATTGTGTTAGAGGTTACTGGAACCTAGATGTCTTACAACATAATAAAATATCAAAGTTCTATACTTAATTGAAAGTTTTCGAAAAAATTAACCTTTCGAAATTGAACTTTTTTTTCCTCAAGATTTTTTTAAACTTAGTATCCGGAAAAATGGAAAAAATATATATCTGTGTATTCAGCACTCATAAACACAAAAAGAAACATTAGAAAATTTTTTATTGAACGAAAAACTGGCTTGGCGAATAAAGGAACATTAAAAAAAAATTTGGACAAATTTTTGTGTGGTTACTAAGAGGAAATTGCAAGTCATACTTGTTCAATGTATGAAAACAATACATTCAGCTTTTGACAATGTGCCATTCTGCCAGATGACACAGCACAACCTTCCGGCGACGTAAAAAAGAACGACTAAAGGCCTTATTGATGAAAAAGTATTGCGAAGGAGGGTCGGAATATTCTAGAATTTTTATTTTTAAAATTTCGATTGGAAGAAGAATATTTCTCAGAAATACGAAAAACGGCCATTTTGACTGAAAATGTGACGAAATTAAGAACGACGCCCAATATAGTGAAAAACAGTCGTACAAGAGACGGAAAATACGAAGCCTCTTATCGTGGCAACAACGCACGATAAGACACTTGTTAACAGATATTGGTGGAGAAGGAGGCTTCAGTGGGGGGAAGAAATATACCACGGAACCCTCCCGGGACACGAATTAGATCTCAAGAATATTACGGGAGCGGAGGCTTGGTCCCCCAGAGACTGTTCTATGTGAAGGGACTGTGTAAACTGACTTTATAGCTGCTGTAATGTCATAGATCTTAATTAACACCGTTATTGTTTGATATTTCAGAAAATGAGTAGCTAGAAAAAGGAAAGGGTCAATCCATCTCCAATGGATTTAATATTGAACTGTCACACAAAAACATGTTAAAATGGGTTGTTTGAGCCGTGTTTTTAATGACAATCACGTAGTCTGAGGATCCGAGACTCAGCTATGTGGTTGTGTTCGCATGTAAACGAAAGCTGATCAAAAGCGGTTTGACTGATGGCCTAAAAATGGTAACTTTTTACTTTGCCCTAAACAGACCAGAAAATCAACTGGCAAGGTCGAGACGGTGAAAAACGAGTAGGATTAAGGTAACTGACGCCTGCCAGTCGTTAATAGGTACTTTTCCTACGCTCCGTCGCTGTGTAGTATTTGGGCGAATGTTACACAATTTCTTTTTCATTTTTGCTCATGAAGACAATCTGATTTTTATGACGAAATTTTTTTTTCATCGATAGATCTTTATTGCAGAAGTTTATCGATGAACTTCTTAGTCGATAAAGCTTTATTGCAAAGTTTTACAAGGTGTTTTTAGATTAAATTTGGAGATGTGAGCTTAGTTTCTTTTGGTTAACGGTTGTCCATTCGTGATGGCTCTAGGTTTAGAAAAGGGGAAAATCAAGAGGAAAAGCGGAAAAAACGGTTATTGCTTTCGAATGAAACAATAACTCTGTCCAAACTCCTTACTCAGTCATTGTTGCAACTTCGGTAACAAAATATTTGTGTTCGGATGGTTTTTTCTTTAGAAAAATTTGGATTTTTCAACTAGCCGTTTTGTACGCAATTGCTTAATAACAATCAAGATATTGTTGTCCTGAGCTAAATTTCATAAAATATTTCACCTGTGATCGATTTAGGTAAATTTTTGGGGATCTTAAGAGTGCCATTACGGCCAATTTGGGATAGTTAACGCGCGATATATTTTGCGCTATTAATGCGTAAACGGTGATTTAATCCGTCTTAGAAATCGTTCAAATTGGTTCAAGGAAGCCTATTTGCCATATCTGGCTTGTTACTAGGATCAAAATCTCTCACTCTGTTTTTATATGGTGTGTGGAGTGGTGTTTTTTTACAAAAATTTTGAAGTTTAAAAAAAATGCGTTTTATTTTTTTAACTTTTTTTTCAGGTTATTACTTCTCGATAGACCTTAAAATGCAATCGAAGCATTATGGGCTTCGCCTTGATACGTGCAGTCTTGTTTCATTTTCAGTTTTTCGCAAGTGATTCAAAAAAACAAAAAAGTACAAAAAAACAGTAAAAAAATCCAAGAAAGACCAAAAACAGTAAAAAATGTAAAGTGACAGTTTATATGTTGTTTCCGGACGAGATGTGATCTGACCTTCCTATTTGTTGTTGTTTCAGATTGATTTATATCGTTTCTGATAGAAAGATTGTGTGTTTTGGTGAAGGGTTGGATACCCTCCCTCGAGTGTAATTTGAGTGTTTAAGCACGTTAATGTTGATTTTGCCAGTGGCCGGAGGGTAGAGTGGCAAGCTGATCAACGTGTTCCACACTCAACAGGGACATCAAGGACAACATCCGCAACGACTGTTGGGTATCGTTGAAGCAATTTTAGTATCGTTCGGGTACTATTTCGTTAAAACTTAAGTGGTGGGGGGCACGATTGGCGCGGTCCGATTGTACCCTCCATCGATTACAAATTTCCGAGTTAAGGGTCTTAATTCGGGTATTTTGGTGCAAAGGAGGGTATAGTACTATTCATTAACGACTACTAATAGGTTATTATCCTTATTACATATTACATATCTCCTAAATTAGACACAAAAAACACCCAATTTTGTCGAAAATCATCGATTTTCGATCAAACAGTAGACCCCCAAATTTTTGGATATCCGAGCTTTTCCGAACAACAAAAAGCTTTTATATAGGGAGTAGCTACGTAGTTCGATCCCCCTAACTGAAGATACCGCGTGAGAAAAGACTCAGTAGAAGTTGAAAAAAAACCAAAATTTTTCGGTCAAAATTTCGATAATTTTTTGAATTTTGTCAATCTGTTTTGGGGATCGAGTTTTTGAGTTTTTAGAGTTAGAGCATTAAAATTTTTTTGCGTTAGGAGCGAGCTAGCATAACGTGCTCGGTTACTAGAGAAATTTTTGGGTAACCCTCCGAGTAGCTCCGTGGATAGAGCTAACGACTTAAGGTTTGGAAAAGGAAGGAATCGGAGGGTCCAAATTTGATAGTTTTTGGCCAAATTTTTGTTTCTAAACCAATTTTGGTCCGGTTTTTTGCATTATTCCAGTGCCGTACAGGGCTACTACGCTCATTTCAAGTATTTTTAGGCCTTTTTGACCGGAATTGCGGAAAAAGTCTTTCAGAACCTATACAGGTGGTGAAAAAGACCATTTTGACGAACGCGTTTTTGGCGATTTCTCAAAGACTAGTTATCCGATCGGGATAATTTTGGTACCATAAGTCGACGTTTTTGACCACTTTTCCGAATCGCAACCGTTTTGGGATTGATTATTTCGGAAAAGAAAAACTTTTCAGAATTTGTTGGTTCGGAGGGTCCAAATCACGAGGAACCCTCCGAGCGGCATAAGATTTTGATAAAATCACCTTTTATCCTACTGGGAAGGTTGACCGAGTCAGCCAACCTAGTTTTAAGCCAGGTAGACCGCTCTCAGAGGCTTTACTGCGGTGATATAACCCTTTTTCTTGATTTTGGGGGAACCCTCCGAAGTGACCCTCCGGAGTCAGCTAAACCCCTTAGCAACCCTCCTTAGTGGAAAATCTCCACGAGATCACCCAAAGAAGTTAAAACAGCTCCCCTTAGAGCTCCTAGCTTGTTTTGACGCTTTTTGAAGCTAGTGGGAGAACCTTCTAAGCGAGATTAAAAAATTTGAAAATTTTGGAGGTACCCTCCGAAGTAACCCTCCGGAGCATATTAAGCATTTATTGACCCTCCTTAGTAAATTTAGGGGGACCCTCCGAAGTAACTTGGGTGATTAAGGTACCCTCCGAAGTAACTTGGGTGATCAAGCTACCCTCCGAGGTAACCCTCCGGAGTGTCTCAAACCTTCTAACGATCTTCCTTGTTAGAGACTTGAGTAAACCTTTTGTAGCAATTTGGGAAACGGAAAATATCCATTTAATTAGGGTATCATATTAGGATATTAGGCGTGCTTATCAGGATCATAAGAACCCATTCTGACCCGGAAATTCGTGATCAACTTTGGATTCCACATTGGGTGTATCAGAAGTACCCGAACAAAAATGTTTTTTTTTAATTGTGATTTTGGTCGTGTGGTTGCCTTGAGCTACCTAATAGAAAAGTTCGGACAATCCGGGAACAAGTAAAGGAAGACCTCGGTGGGTGTATTAGGCAAATACACACCCACTTGAGCAGAAAAATTGTTCCCTACTCTCGTGCACTTGGAGCAGTCCGAGTGTGGGAGAGCTTTTTCATAGACTTGACGAATTTTCGATCAGAGGTTGCCTTGAGCTACTTAGTAGGACAGCTCGGGCAATCGCAGGACACCTAAAAGAAGACCTCGGTGGTTGTATTAGGCAGATACACACCCACTTGAGAAGACGGTGTCCTGGGCTTCGTTCTTTCGGATCGTTCCGATTGGGGGAAGTCTTTTTCTTTAAGGCTAAGTTTTATTTATCTATTTCTGAATCATCACTGCTTTTTACCAAAGATTGTTTGATACGTTTAGATTGTTTTAACAACGCAGTGACTTGATAAGAAAGTGGCCGTAAATTGATACTGATGAAAGGTCGCTGTCACCTGTAGGATATTCTTATCTGATTATCGATTGTGTTTTGTGTGTCGATTATATCTTGTGGAAACTTAGTGATACTGTTATACTACACAACAAGGTTGAGTTAGCATTATATCAATACTGGGTAGACCCTGTGTGTAACTTTGGCTGAGTCACTAGTTTAGTCGTGAGAGATCTAAGAGACATTTTGATACTGACGGAATCGAGTAGGCAGCGGTAAGTGATTTAACTAGATCTTGTTTGTGGTACGTTTGCATTGCCATCAAATTACGAATATTTTCATTTTGTTAAAAATTATGCAGCGCAGGGACTCGCTAGGATCGACTACTAAAATTCCCAGGCTAAGCAAGGGAAGCACGCGGAAATTTAAAACTAGGCGTAGCCAAACCTCGTTTAGCAGCGCTTCCGACGCGTTTGCTGAAGACGAATCGACTAAAGGTCAACCTGATCTTTCAGTGAGCGAAATGAAACTAAGGAGCGAGAAAAACCTCGATGGCAATCAAGGGCGGAGCGCCGAGGCCGGGCCTGCGAGCGAAACGCTGGTGGATCCCTTTGACGAAGGGGAGCGAACGCTCATTCGACCGACTTTGAGCCAGACGAGGTCCTCGAACGGGAGGAAGTCGAGAGGACAGAGGAGACCTCGGAGCGTCCCGAGGTCGAACCTCGGGAGGAAGTGTTGTACAGGGGAATGTCCAAATCAGAGACTAAGAGCTATAAATGGAGAAAGGAACCTTCACATCCGACAAGTACACACTCATCTTTGGCCAAGCAGAGCAACAACGCGATGATGTCGAGTATGAGTCCGGGTGAAGAGCAGACGTTCTCGAAGGCAAAGAAAAGTTGGAAGTCTTTGTACGATGAGCGCGTGACGTCGCTACAAGCCGGAGGTCTATCCTCTAGTTACGACCAACCGGAAATAACCCATCCGGATGTGAACTTCACACCGTGCCCAAGGAATGACATGAGCAGGGAGGCGTCTTCTGCCTCGCCGACCAGGCCTATGTCAGATGGGATAACGATGGGAGCATCATCAACGTTTGACAGACTGATGACGTCAATGAACAAGCAAAAGGGCGGTGCGTCATCGAGCACTAGGCTACAGCCGCAGTTGACCTCGTCTTCTCTGGGGCTAACCCCGCCATTGGGGGCAGCCGATGACATAAGTGACATGTTCGCTGGTGTGATGAATGGCCTGGATGAATTGAGGCGGGACATGACTAAGAGGATAGATCAAGTTGACGAGAGAGCTCACCATGGTCGAAAGAGTTTGAAAGATGAGCTAACGCACGTGAAGTCGCAGGCGAGGTTTGATCAGGCTCAATTGATTCGTAACACCGATCAATGCCTGGCTGAGAGCCTGGCACAGGCAAACAAAGAGTCAGAGGAAAGAGAGGCTAGGATGACAAGAGAGATCGAGCGATTATTGAATGATCATGATAATACCTACGCGCAAACGATGACTGGCCTGGAAAAGAGGTTGGACGCCAAATCTGACTTGATGATGCGGAAGCTTGACGCGATCCTGAATGGGAGTAGTTGGCAGGAGCATTCCAACTCAAGGGAGCGCTCACGCCATGCGAATGTTGGAGATGGTACGGGCAACAGTGCCAGAGCCCAGCAAGGCTCGAGAACGAACTACGAACATAGAAACAAGGAGCGGCCAAGAGCAGCCCCGCAGAGGCCTGGCTGGACGAATCCAGTCCCGCCGGAGGCAGATGCCACCCCGGAGACAAGATTGCCAACCGTGCCACAAGTCAGTTCAGTACCGGATCTGACTACAGTCTCACAAGACACAACGATGTATGCCTCGATGTTTGAGCCTCTGAACAGATCTCTTGAAACATTCATCACCAAGCTCTCGAAGTCAACCGAGAGAGGAGAGAGGTCAAGAAGAACACTGAAAAAGCCGAAGTCATATAAAGACGAGTCAGACGGCTGCATTGATACTAGGATAGAGGTGATGAAGTTACACTTTGAGGAAGAGAATCTCTCCAAGAAATAAGAGTGCAGCGCGCTGACGAGCAACCTGGAGGGTACTGCATTAAGTTGTGTAATGGCGAAAAGAGCCAATGAGAGAGACAGCGCTCGCAAGATATTCGACATCCTGCTGAATCGTTTCGGCTCTGGAGTACAAGGGCACCAGGCTATGGTGAAGTTCGAGAAGAGGCGTCAGAGAGATGAAGAATCAATAGATAAATTCTTGGACGACCTTGAATTGCTCAGGAGGAGAAGCAACCCGGATGAGAGAATATCCGAGCGAAACTTGGCGATATCTTCGAAGTTCATGGAGGGAGTAAGGAGTGAGGAGTTGAAGACGATGTTGGCCACTCACTTCACCCTGTCGCTTGACCAGGTACCCACGCCTGACGACTTGCGTATGAAGTCACGCGAGTATTTACTCATAAAACCAAGGGCGCGAAACCGTTACAGCAATTATGGCAACTATAGCGGGACAAACACTGGTGCGAATTCCAGTTGGTACAAACCTCGCGATGACATGGACAAGAGGAGGTCGTGTGCGAATTGTGGTTCGATGGACCATCACGTTTCCGCGTGTTCTGCATACAAACAGAACATGAAGGCCATAGGCTACTTTCTCGAGGACGCCGACGCGACCGACGAGGATCATGAAGAGTACGTCAGAGGGCTCATCATGAAATATGGTCCGAGGTGTTTCTTCTGTAATTTGGAGGGACACTTCAAGTCGGATTGTACTCAATTTTGGGACGCAGTAGCGGACGCGAAACATCCCCGCCACGAAGAGGCGCTTTCGGGTGTCAAGGCCAGTCGAGCACGTCTGATGAACGAGGCTGAATCTCGGCGAAAGGAGACGACACCGAGCACCCTCACGACCAAAAAGGTTAAGACATGGCCTGACGAGGTGGTAACCTCGAACCTCGAAGCAGAGTCGTCTAGCCCACTCAAGGTGGATTACGGCCTGGCGGCAAGGACAGCGCTGCAGAATGTCATACAGGACCTAGCCACGAAAGAATGGGGGCAATGGGTAAGGTCGGAGCTGGAGAGCACAGATCTTCGGGAAAATCTTAATGTCCTGGGTAAAACGACAAAAGCAGAAGACAAAGAGGAACCCAAGAAACAGGGACTAAAACTGAACGTTATATCTGGTAAGACTTTCGGCATGGCGAAGGCGGAGACCAAAATAATGTCCATCATCTCAGTCGCAGGGCACCAGGTGGTCAAGAACTTGAGTGAACCGTCCGAGATTACACTAGTCCACCTGGACATCTATGCCGACTACCTGAAGGAGAGGGATCCCAAACTGGACTCCAGGGCAGTGCGAGCGCTGCTCACAACGGGAGGTCCGAGGCTGATGAAAGTGGACGGACATTATATCGATGTCCATGGCCCTTACCCGATCCTGATGAATGTGGATGGCATTAATATCTACACGAAAGCTCACATAACTGATGCGAACGATCAGATTGGCCGGATATACATTGGTCAAGAGGAGCTGAAGGTTAGACGAATCGGACACAACGCGATGCTCGAACAAGATGCGGTGCATATTGGTTGCGAGGCCGATCTGGCCGCACACGTTCTGGACGTGCAAGGCAGACAACTTTCAGTAAAGAGACTGCTAGACACGGGAGCAGTGGTTAGTGTCATGCCAGTCAAAACTTGGACTGACATGGGCTTCGAAAGGTCGGATCTCATACCGACAAACATCAGGTTGGCAGCTGCCAATCAAGGAGCGATCTATGTCACCGGAGGAACCCCGATCATTTCACTGCAGCTCGGAGGAAGACATCTTTGGATGAGCTTCCTAGTAGTAGAGAATTTGGACGAATCCGACCAGTTCATCTTAGGAAGGGATTTCGTTCGCAACTTTGACGTCACGATCGATCTCAATGACGGATTGATTAGGATCAAGGATCCTGAGAGAAAGAATGAAAAAAGACCCCTTAATAAGATCTTAATTAATCAGGCCAAGGTGCCGATTTTTCTGGATCGAAAAGTTAGATTAAAACCAAACCAAGCCGTAGTAGCGACGTTTAGGATGAGGAACTTGAATGAACTCAGCAATGACAGACAGGTGTGTCTGGTACCAAATCCAAACAGTAAAAGCTCGGCTATTTTAGGAAGAAGCTTCTCACTCACTCAGAGCGGACTGTGTGTGAGTGTGTTATTGAACACAGAAGCAAGAACAGTGACAATACAGAGGGGAAAGAAACTTGGCTACGCTTTGCCTCTGAACACAGACTTTCAGAGTGTGGAGAACTTGAAAAAGTTTGATGTAACTAAATGTCCATTGCATGCGAACCAAGAATGTATAATGAAAAGAGTGAATGAATTGAAATCTTCTAGGAAATTGTTTTCAATGAAGTCGGAAACAGATGATGGGCTGTCTAGTTGTTCCAGCTTCCCTGAGAGACCGACGGAGGCAGAGTTAGCAGCGAATAAACCTGTCCTACCTGAGTTAGAACATCTAAAGGGTAAAATATCAGACAAGGAACTAGATTCGCTCAGAGCGGTGCTAAATCGGAACGCAGACGTTTTTTCGAAACATAAGGCTGACATAGGTTGTTGCAATTTTGTAGAGCACGAGATTGAGATAGAAGAGGGCTCGGTACCTCGTAGGGAAGGGGCGAGAAGAATGACCCCAAACAAGTCAGAAGCGTGTAGGAAGGAAATCGAGATGTTAATGGAGTACGACATGATCGAGCCGTCGAAGTCTCCATGGGCTTGTGGTGTGGTCATGGCGAAAAAGAAAGGGGGACAACTCAGATTTTGTTGTGATTTCCGTTATCTGAACGCAGTGACTATAAAGGACGCATACCCGATTCCCCGCATCGATGAGAGCCTATCCAAGCTGGGAGACGCGAAGTTCTTCACGACGTTGGATTTGGGCTCTGCATTCTGGCAAGTGCCACTCAGAAAGCAAGATCGAGAGAAAACAGGCTTCGCGTGTGAGCTGGGACTGTTCCAGTGGAAGAGGATGCCATTCGGATTGTGCAACGCGACGGCCACATTCCAGCGACTGATGGCCCAGGCACTCACGAGCGTCACTAAGAAATACGGGAATCTCATTATGTGTTATGTCGATGATGTCGTGATTGCAACACCAACCTTGGAAGACCACATAGAGAGGTTGGAGGAGGTGTTTTCCTGCATGAAGCAGGCGGGTCTGAAATGTAAACCCTCTAAGTGTGAAATCCTCAGGGATTCCATAAAGTATCTGGGCCGCCTGGTTGACAAACATGGAGTGAGACCAGATCCCGAAGCGGTTGAAGCGTTGCTGACCTGGAAGGCACCTAAAACAGATACACAGCTGATGAGTTTTCTGGGATTCGCAAATTATTATCGAGAGTTCATCAAGGGGTATGCTGACAAGATATACCCCATGCAGAGGTTGATGAGAAACAAGGGCAAAAAGTTCACCTGGACTGATGAGGCACAAGTTTCAATTGAAAACATCAAGCGTGAACTTTGCGAGGCACCGGTCCTCGGCATGCCAATAGAGAAGGGGATGTTCGTGCTGGACACGGATGCATCAGTGGTTGCGATATCGGGCATACTTCACCAGGAGCAGGAGTGGAACGGGAGAACGGTTCTTCGTCCGATAGCCTACGGGAGTAAAGTCCTGAGCAATACTGAAATAAAGTACGGCGCGCCAAAAGCGGAGATGTTTGCGGTGATCACTTTCGTGGAAAAATACAGGGCCTACTTGGGGAGTGCTCCCTTCAAGTTACGTGTGGATAATCGAGCCCTCGCCTGGCTGAAAACCTATTCGATGGACCAAAGCTACATTGGTCGTTGGATCGTGCGCCTGGACATGCACCAGAACGTAGATAGCCTCAGTAAAAAGACAGAATTTTATGAGCGCCTCGAGGAGAAACAGGCTAACCAATCAGAGATCAAAGACGGGTTTTCCTTTCTGGACAAGGAAACCTACGACGAGCTGCCACTTACTAGGTGGTTAGACAAGTCAGGGCATCCGATACCTGGACACCCTGACCTTCCAGTGGAGACGGCCGCGGAGATAAAGCTTTTAGCCAGAGGCGAGCCCGTTCCGTTGGATCTGCTAGTCCGATCCAACTTGGTACAGCAAGAACTAACCAGGCTGGGTATAAACAGCATGGCTCTATTGAACAAGACGGTGAACGTGGCGCCGGATGTCATGAGAAAACTCCGTGACTTGCTGGACAGGGAAGTGGATAGGCATGATCGTGAATGGATGGAGACCATGCAGCGGTTGACTGTCACTGAGAACAGAGAAGAGGCCAGTGTCCATTCGCAGCCGAGGCGTTGAACGGGATTGCAGGTTGATTGTCAACCAGCTGGTGAGCTCGATGCCGAAGGAGGTCTTGTTGAGAACTTCGTTCACTGAATATGGAGCACTGAATCAGAACCAAACTACTGAGGAAGTCAGGATCAGGTCGAAATCTAGCTTCACGAGGAGAGTGCATTTTACGGATGCAAAAGAAGAATACGAGCCGAGCCCAGATTGTTCGTCCGTGGACGAGACAATGTCCGGGGAGTCTGATACCTTCGAGCCAGTCAAAGACGACTCGTCTGAGGAGTCAGACACCTTTGAGCCCGTGCAGGACGACTTGTCCGGGGAGAGGTTGACGAGACCACCTAGGGGCAGAATTTTGTCCGGGGAGTCGGGTTTGAAGCGACAGATGGACAGAGTTTTGTCCGGGGAGTCGAGAAACATCTCAGACAACTTGGAATATGATGTTGGGAAATCAGTCGACTCAAGTGTTGACTCGAGGCCCCAGTCCTGGGACAACACGTCTGAAACAACTTCCAATTCCGATATGTCAGAGATCGCAATCCACTCCTTATTGGTAGACTGGAAGCAGCGTGGGCTGGACCGAGAAACACATCAGGATCCAGACAGGGACAGATACACCTCAGATGAAGAGGGCACTGTGGTAGATAATGCCGCAGACGAGCTCGAGCTGATAGCAGTTTCGAAACGCCCAACCAGATTGCTGCCACATGGTACGGTCGTCCGTACCAATCTGGAACCATCTATGCAGGAAGCGACGCCTTTGAAAAAGATATGGTGTGTCAAGTTGATGGACGATGCTCATGCTCCGGAAATAATGAGTGGGCAAATGAACGTGGTGAAGACGTATTTGAAAGCCAGGTACAGGCTGTCGGATCTCCTAAGGGCTCAACGAAATGACAGAATGACGAGCAGTCTGAAGAGATGGATCGAGAATGGAGCACCAGACAAGGGAGATTTGGAAGAAGACAGCTACAAAATCCTGAAGCAATTCTACCTGAAGCGAAACGACTTGTTGTACCTGAACAAGGACGGAATCGTAGCCTGCAAACGAAAAGAGGAGGACAAGGTCCTCTATAAATACAATTCAATAGTGTTACCACAGTTGTACCAGACCGAATTGCTCTTTCGCTCACATGATCAGATGGGCCATCAAGGCGTGGACAAAGTGTATAACAGGATACAGAAACGATTCGAATGGCCGGGATTGAAGAAGGCTTGTGAGAAGTGGATCGCAGCATGCCTGTCATGTCAGCAGGCGAAGGATCCCAGGAAGCTAAGGTTCCCCCTACAGTCAATAGAGTCGTCAGGTTTCAACGAAGTGGTGCAAATTGATCATCAGAAAATCTGTATGACAGCAACGGGCTATAATCAGGTGCTGGTAATGATCGACCATTTTACGAAGTATGCGGAGGCAGCACCCTGCATGACAGCATCGGCGGAAGAAACATGCGATCATTTGATAAATGTGTGGATAGCGAGGCATGGCTGCCCCATCACGTTCCAATCGGACAATGGCAAAGCATTCGTGGGCGATCTCACGAAGGAGTTGATGAAAAGGTCGCAGGTAGCGCAGGCCCACTCGACCACTTATCACCCGCAAACGAATGGCCTAGTCGAGAGGCAAAATCGCACACTGGTATCCATGCTGAGAGTCTATTTCTCGCGTTACATGGATGACTGGGACAAGCACCTGCCGCAAGTGATGGGTGCTTACAACAGCACGGAGCATTCCACCACGGGAATAAGTCCGCACATGATGTTAACGGGTCATGAAAAAGCGCTCCCGTTGACGTTTTTCTACCCTGAATATGAGGGGAAGAGGACAGCACCGCAAACGTACGTGCGGGATGTTATTAGAAGACAGCAGGATCTCAATGACTTATGCAGGAGGAATACGCAACAGGCGCAAATTAGACAAAAAAGGAGGTTTGACAAAAGGACAGCTGATGCGAAAGCCTACTCAGTTGGCGACTACGTCTGGGTGTTCCAGGAAGTGGTTCCACCAAAAGGAACCAAGAAATTATTAAAGAAATGGCGTGGTCCATTTCAGATAACAGAGGTGCACCAAGGAGGTCGTTTTTATCGATTGAGCACTGGAAGAGCAGCTCATTACGAGAACATCAAACCACACAATGCCTCGTCAGAGGATTGGTGCATCCCAGCGGACATGCAAGAGGGAGACTATTTGATAGTGGATCCTGCTTGTGAAGTGAATGAAAGGGGTACTCGCGACAAGAACGACGGGAATAAGTCCGCACATGATGTTAACGGGTCATGAAAAAGCGCTCCCGTTGACGTTTTTCTACCCTGAATATGAGGGGAAGAGGACAGCACCGCAAACGTACGTGCGGGATGTTATTAGAAGACAGCAGGATCTCAATGACTTATGCAGGAGGAATACGCAACAGGCGCAAATTAGACAAAAAAGGAGGTTTGACAAAAGAACAGCTGATGCGAAAGCCTACTCAGTTGGCGACTACGTCTGGGTGTTCCAGGAAGTGGTTCCACCAAAAGGAACCAAGAAATTATTAAAGAAATGGCGTGGTCCATTTCAGATAACAGAGGTGCACCAAGGAGGTCGTTTTTATCGATTGAGCACTGGAAGAGCAGCTCATTACGAGAACATCAAACCACACAATGCCTCGTCAGAGGATTGGTGCATCCCAGCGGACATGCAAGAGGGAGACTATTTGATAGTGGATCCTGCTTGTGAAGTGAATGAAAGGGGTACTCGCGACAAGAACGACGGGAATGAGGTGGTGGACGATTGCGATCTACCACTGGATCTCGAGTTGACCGAGCGAGTAGAGGTGGACGATGAAACTCTACCTTATGCCGAAGAAGACTGGGACTGCCCGGAACAAACCGAAATTGACAAAGGAATACAGCCTGACTTTCCTCTCACTATGGAAACACGCCAAAGCAAGAGAGGAAAAAATCAGAAGAAATACAATCCGTACGGCGAGGACTTCGTTGTAGACAGGATAGTAGTGAGTGATGTCATAGACTCGCTGGTGGGACTGGATGAAGTGGCGATGCTAGAAGAAATCGACCTTGTGAACGATATGGATCAAGATTGGATCGACGATCGATCAGAACCAGAAGTGGAGTTCGAACCAGAAGCGGAAGAGACTCATGAGCAAGAACTAACTAACTTGCGCGTGCTCGAATGGCTCCATGATCTGCCGACAGATCCAAAAGAGACGATCCTGACGATTCAGGACGTCGATAGAGACGGCGTCAAATACATCAGTCATGACAATACCGAGTCCAACTGGGTCGCCCCAGATGGTCCTCTACGTGTTCCACAATCCAACCTCGATCTCCTAGACTTTGGGCGATCGACGGGGACGTCGATGAATATTTTTGTCCGGGGAGTGGGGGTAGGACTCACCCACACCGAAAATCTGATAATAAGAAAATTGAAATCGGCAAGAGAAACCGGAGAACTAGAGACAGAGGGCGAGAATGCTAAAAAACCACCTTTTGGACGAATCTTTGAATCGTATTTTGATCTACCAAACCATTATTCGAACAATATCGTCATAACGGACAGCGATTTCATACTCACGGAACGCACGTGCGCCATAGCGATAACCGCGGACGTAAGCTTCAAAACAGCACTAGCGGCTGACTTCAAGAGAGAGTATAAAAATATCGAGTTTTTGTGGAAACAGAGGCCTGGTGTGGGAGGGATGATAGCGCTGCCCCCTGTTGCATCACAGATACCAGGGAAATATTTGTGTTTCCTGGTTACCAAGGCCACTGATAGGCAACACGTAGATTCAAAGAGCTTGGTATTGGCCTTGACTCGACTTAGGGATTTTTTGGTTGAGAGAGGAGTGACCTCTCTCTCGTTGCCAGTATACGATCCTAATAGGGGAAAGCTACATCCGAGAGAGTTGTACGCACTTGTACATGTGATATTTTCAGAGACTGACATAGAAGTTTACTTACATAAAAAATACTATCTGAGCATATGCTAAGAAATGCGCTCGGCGATAAGTGGATTTTTTTAAGTTATTCGACAGGAATTAGAGTCAAGTTTAGGTTAGGTTAGGTTTTAGGTACAGTATTAGGGATTATGATTTTATGTGATAGTGTAGGTGTGTGATGTTTATGTGTTTATGTTATGTTATTGTTATGATATGTTTTATGTTTGTGTCATAAAATACCTGGGGCACTCCAGGTCATCAAGGTGACAGCGCACATTCGTGCTACTCTGACAAAGGTAAAGGTGGACGATCCACCTTGGTGCTAAATTTTTAAATCAGAATTGAAAAAAGAATTTCAATGGAGAGTTTTAAAGAATTGAATGATGTTGTATCCAAAAATGATGGTTCTAAGTCGCGACTTGTTTTTTAGATCTTGATTGATCGATGATTGTTTATTGAATTCATTGAATCAAACGAAGGAATTACACGACACGACAAGAAGAATCAACACGATAAGAAATGGGTGACACGATGGAATTCCTCTCAGCGAGTCTAGGAGCGACTCTAGACGAGATCTATCAGCGGCTGATCGATTGTGATTTCACACGAGAAGACCCGGGGTTGGCGATGTTTGTGGTCGCACTCCTCAATGTACTAGGACGAGAGGGTCGAGGGAATCGCCCTACAGAAGTCGTGTTGATGTTGGCCTACGGTGAGTCCGGGACCGCCGAGAGAGGTCGAAACCGACTGATGAGATGGCGGCGTGGAGAAATGTCTGGCCACGACCTGGCTCGTGAGCCAGGACTGGGTGAACAGAGGGACCACCGGCTAGGTGAGATGCCCTTACCAGTCCAACCGGCGCAGCCACTCATCGGAGCAAAGAGACAACGTGATGGGCCAGGCCCGTCACATTCGGTCGACTCTCCTACAGCCGCTCCTCCTTTGAAGAAAGTGAGGGTGAGTGAGATAGAGATCCAGACGTCGGAGACGATCGAGACGCTGGAAAAGAAGGAGAAAGATCAGAGCGAGCTGTGTGCCAAACTCCAGGAGTATAGGGCAATAGCTCGAGAAAGGGACGAATGGAAGAAGAAATACGAAGATCTACAGGTGGCTTATAAGGAGGATGAAATATAGCACCTGAAGGAGCTGTATATGGCGAAGTTGAGCCAAGTGCCACCGGAAGTCCTGGCGAGCATGAGATTCTCGGAGGGATCCAACGACACACGCCCCGGGACAACAGCTCAGGAGCTGTGTGTATCGAGAGGGACCGAGGTTCTGGATTTGTGTGCATCGAGAAAGCCCGAGGCTCCTCAGCAGACACGACCGTCTGCTTCTAGTCAAAGGTTCACGATACCAGACCCTTCTGACACTTACCTCGCCCCTCAGTTCCAAGAATCGTTCAACCAAGTGGCCCGAGCGACAATGGAGGAGATCAACCGGACCACTGGACGGACATTGGGTAGGATCGTTCCTTCCCAGCGTCGTGATCAGTCATCAAATAGCTCGGAGCGAGCACCCCACACGATAGCGTCCTCGAGGTCAGCGCCTGGTGGAGTCTTTCAGAAGTCTCGCGTAGTAGACATTAGGAAGAATCTGATGGCACGTCATCAGTTCAGGCAAGTGCCAGCCGAGCATCCTCGAGCCTGCCTGAATGACATGAGCTGGAACCCCGCCACGAACGACCAGGTAATTCCCCCAGGGAGTCGCCATTTGATCATTGGAGACAGTTTGGTGAGAGATCTGAATGAGATCTTCGTCAATGGTCAGACTACCATTCTGTCCTTTGGAGGAGCCTCAGTGGCTCAGGTCATCAAAATGATGGAGTTCCAGAGCGAGGATCACCTGGATACATTAATAATAATGCTGGGGACCAATGACGTCTCGAGAGCCCCAGTGACTCCGGAGAGCAAGTGGGAGCCTCTATTGGTGTGTCTCTTGAACGAATTGAAAGAAAAGTACAGACCCAAGCTGGTGATCTTGTGCACGATACCACCAAATCCTTTGGTGGGCACCATAGTTGCAGATTTCATGAATGGCAACGTGACGCGGTGGAATGAAATGACCCGCAGTCTGGTGAGAAACAACCCTGGCGAGTTGCGACTCCTGGATCTCGAGAACATGCTGCGCATGATTGATCACATCGCGCTCACTAGAGATGGAGTACACTTCAATACCCAACGAGGGAGGCATTGGATTAATGATGTGTTTCGGACGCAATTGAGGGAAGCGGAGCAAGAGCCGAGGGCGACCGGTCCTCTGGCTCGGACCAGTTCGACCGGAGGAAGTAGAATAAGGACAACCGTGCCCGAATCCCTCGTCAACCGTCTGGGGCCCTTGGCAACAGAGACGGTTGCAGCTGCAACCGTTGCTCCGAGCTCAAACGTGAGAGACAGGCTAGGGACTGCTCCTCCTCCCAGGCCGCAATCGATTGGAAGCCGACTCGGGAGATCAGTGGAACAGAACAACAGGAATAACTCCCAGACCGCGTCTAGGAGGAACGATCCGCCTGCCACGACAAATCCTGCTTCGATAGCAGGACCGTCTACAAGTACCGTGCCAGCGGAGGGAATCGAATCAGGCAGCGGGCTGCTTTGGAATAGATCAGATTCTAGTCATTGGGGTCAGTATAAGACGGAGATGTCGGCGAAATTGAACATGAATACCTTGACGTGTCGGGAGGACGCAATGAGAATAACTGGCGGAGAAAGTCCCACAGTATCGCGACTTTATCGGATACCGGGCGTGGATTGGCTGTTAGCAGAGCAGGAGAAATTCAGCTCCTCGACCTCACTCCGACATGTGGATTTGAATGGATTGCCTCATGACAATACCTTTGGACCTTTGAACACCCGGTCGCTCACCGATGTTCGAGATAGGACCCGGGAAAGGACACCACCTGCTCGCAAGGGCAAATTCCAGACAGAGAACAAGCCCAATAACAAGCATCACAAGATGTATAGGCAGTTCGCTAAACCACCAGGTCAGACGCCTGGCGAGTATTCGAGGGACTACCCCCGAACGACGACAGTGGTTGGAGACGATAAGAGCTATGGGAAACTAAAGGCCCCAATAGGCGATGGCCTTTTTGCAGCTTATGATCCCTTGGACATGAAGGCGGCCAAGTATCTGATTGTGGCCGGCTCCGATTATCTCTACACGCCCCGGTCTTTCTTTTGGCCCGATGTGATTTTCTTGACGGCACCTAAATTGGACTGGGGACAAGAAATCGTCATGATGATAAGTGTGCGAAGGGTGGTCAGTATGGAGCCGCAGGTGATAGTGGTTGCAGGCTCAAATGATCATCTGCAAAGCAGGGGCTTATTGTCACGTCTGACGGATGGGTCGATCCCGAGTAACGAGGTTATAGAGAGGCGATAATGACACTGCTCTCGGCGATGGCTGAGGTAGAGGCAGCAGCAAGACAACGCTTCACCATGAATGTGGTGAAGGTGATCTTTGTATTGTCACCAGGGTACGCTGCATTACCGGAACCCCTCCAATTTGTATATACAATGGTCACGACAATAGCAGAGGGGAGGTTCAATGTGATAATTCCTGCCCCAAACAGAGTAGTGGACCCGGACAATTACTACCCGTCCCGATCTGAGCTTCCCGCCGTTTGGGCTGACATTTCGAATGCCATACAGGGGCTCAGAGATTGTAGCACAACTCGGTTGGTGCTAGATGAGATTCTGGCGTTGGAGCTGTCCAACTTCGCCAGATTGCTGAAGTTAAGACCAGGGGTAGATGACGATCATCTGTTAGTACAACAGGTGGCTGATAATCTCTGGTTCAGACAGATGGATCATGTAGAGAATGAGCAGGGAAGGATGATCAGAAAGAACATGACGTCAGCGGAGGAGGACCTCATGGCAATGGCTTTGGGTACGAAGCCGCACAACAACGTATGGTTGTATTTGTCACCGAGGCTGTGCACCTTGGGCGAGGACGCGCTCGAGCATGCGCCGGCAATAATTAAAGAGATACACGCGTATCTAAAGAATCTATTTGATGCCCGGGAGTTAGCTGGAGGCAAGATGTTGAAACTGATGCAGGACGTTAACACGATGTCGCTGGACAAGTTCCAAGCTGACGTGCTGGCCACTAAGGCACAGTATGAACGATCAGATGCTATCTTGGGTGGAATGGGAGTGGGATGGACGCCATCTTTCCTATCGACGTGCTATCCGAAGGCATCTAGGAACCTGATCGCCAGTTTCGTCAAGGACATCAGGAAGTTGTCGATTGGCCTGGTGCTAGCCTTATACGTGACATTTGGTCATGAAAACTTTGTGAAAGGACCGGCAAACCTCTTTAGCCAAGCGTTGGCAGATTTGAGATTGGATGGACTCCTGACTCTGATTGCCATGACCTACGGTCGACTGGGTGACTTGCTTGTGCTGTTGCGTTACCCTGAACAGCTCCTGGGAACAAGTCGCGAGTTCAATGCGCAGTTGGAAACCGCCTCACTCAGGAAGATGAAGGATTGGAGGACTCTCCTGCTTCAATACCTCTTGCAACAGAACAGAAGCGTCACGGGAGAAGACAAGGTGGCGACGAACGCAGGCGAATGTAAGCAATATTGTGGCATGCCCTTACTAACAGACTTGGCTGTCATGATGCGGATCGATCCGTTGGCTCTCGTCCACGGATTGCGGGAATTCGTCACAGTGGTGTATGGACCGGTGATAACTTTCGCGTTCCCGGACGTACAAGTGAAGGCATACAGGAATTCGGTGTTGTATGTCAACCTGGTCTCAGTCGTGGATTGTTCCGTGCTGAATTGGGTAGAGCAGAGTGAACTGAGAAGGCTGGCTAGCGACGATAGGCTGTTCGGAAGAATAGCAGAGCCAGGCTGGGTGTTGATGGACTTCAACAACCACTTCAAGTGCCGAATGGGCCGTGAGGATCTGTCCCACATCCAGTTTAACCCAAAACTTTGGAATTTGAGGCCAGTGGTGAAAGATACCGGAGAGGCTGTGAGAGTACCTCAATTGCCAGGAGCCTACACACACGCGAAAGAGAATCAGCAAACATGGCTTCCTGGGTCCAGGCCGCTGCCGGACCAATGCCCTCGATATCCACCGATAAGGAGGATGTTGTTGGGAGTCACATCTCCCATCATTGCCCCTCGCATCGGAGCAGCTCGTGATGCAGAAAAGAGAATGTTGAAGTGGAGTGAAGGGATGGAGCCGCGCTTCATCGGCTGGAATGTGGCAGCCGCGCACACATTCGACTTCTCATTTCCTGATGCTTGGAGTAGGAAGAAGATCAAGGCACTACCTTCCAGGAGACCAGAGGTCTCGGCCGAAATGTGGAACGAAGTGTATTCTCCCACGGATGACTTATCAAGACTGAAGTGGTCAGGAGAGGTGAAGGTAGTGATGATGGAAGTGGCAAAGGAGAGCAGAGGGGCTCATATATAACGATAGAGGACCTAGCACCACATGGCGAGGAATCTGTAGAATTCCTGGTGAATGATGAGTTGTTTTATCATGCAGGAGACATGACCGTACCGGCTCGGCCGGACTCGGGCACTGACTCACGACAAGGACCTTCAGGACCCAAGCCGAAGCCTGATGCGGACGACGATGAATTCATGGATCAGGACGATAACGATGACGAGACCGGAAGTAAGACGGAAAAACCGGGAGAGACCAATCTAGGAGCGTTGGAGAGGGACTTGCTAGAATACCGGTTCAGTGAAGACGACGATGGGGAAGTCGATGGGAGTTTATTGCTGATGGCACCATCGTCCTTCATGTCTCCTACAAAGGAGGCGTCGGCCGATCTATCTCCGATGGACCCAATAAGCCAGGCTAGAGAGTGCCGAAGCAGGGATCCGCAGAGACTGCTTCATGAATCACCGAGGAGGAGGAAAATCGAGGAGTCAATGAAGATATCATTCCTCTGTACGTTACCAGAAGAGGAATGGGAAAGATATCAGATGGAACTGGAAGGCAAGACAAGAGCAACCTGGAGCCGAGTGAACTTCATGGAAAAATCATGGGACGTGATACGACGATATGGGACACAGTCCATAATGAAGGTGGGATTGAATCAACCCATCATGCGTGAGGTCCTGGAGAAAATAGTGAACTCCATGGAGTCGGATGTTCTGACCGAGTCAGTTACAGAAGACAGTGCCGATGATCAGCAGGGCACAAAGAAATTACTTGTTAGACGAGCCAGAAAAGGGCTGAAGAGACTGAAAGGAAAGTCAGGGAGTCGAGTCGTGAACCAGAGGGTGGTGAAGTCAAAAGCCAAGGCAGTGGTGACCTCTCTGATTAGTGCGGGTCGTTCAGGCGAGAGCGGGCAAGGAGATGGTGCGACACCAGCCGGGGGAGAAAAAGAAAACCTGATACCCCCTATGCTCTTGGCAGGTCTGACCATAACCGCCACGAGATCGAAGAAGACGGCGCGAACCCTGGCAGACACTAAGTTAGAAATGGAAATCATCAGTCAATGTGGATCTGGAGGACTTGAAGATTATAGACCCTCGCGAATCAACATGGCCAAGTTAAAACTGGAAGGACAACTCGACGTGGTCGAGTACAGTCGAATAACTGTGCCGGAATCGGTCCACATGGGAGATCCGGCAGGGGGTTATACGGAGATGTTGAAAGCGAGGAACTCCGCGAGAGGGCACCTGATGGCTTGGAGCGAGAAGCGACTCATGCAGGAATATCTGAAAGAGCTCACGGAGAATTCGAACTTAAATCGAAAAGAATACGGAACGGTAATGTCCTCTGAAGCGAACGAAGTCGGATTGGAAAAATTGCTAGAAATCTCCTGGAGGGCGGCCCTCCAGAGATACTTCGACGAGGCGATGCATGCACCTGCTACGGTGGCGGATTACCTGGCTCATCCTTGCGTGAGAACTGATCTGCAAGTACGGTTGGCTTGGTGCTTGATGGGCATCAAGAGAGCGGAGTATGAAGCCAGTAATGATTCGAAATCACGGGAACAGGAACTGGAGTTGATGGAAGCTCTGCGAGCGTTGATTTCGAAAGACGATTCTGCGATAGCATGGGCTAAGCGTAAGGATGCCCTTTGCTTTGTCAGGTTCGTGGTGGATCGTATCCCCACTCCTGTTTTGGGAGAATGCATAAAGATCATTTGGCAAAAGGGAGTTGATCGTGAAAGGAACTTCCTTAGGGCACTCCTGGAACTATATCAGGACATGCCATTGACTGTGCCAAGCAAGGAGTCGAGTGATATGGAAAGCTATCGCAAGTTGGAAGAGGTGAGAAGATATTCCAACAAAGAATTGAAAGTGAGCCGAGAGTTGATTGAAGCGGTCAGAGGACAAAAAGAGTTTGCAACACTAGGGAAACTGAAGTCGTTCCAATATGTGTCTGGCATACCGGGGATGGCGTATAATCCCTTCCTGAATGAAGAAGCCAGGGAAGCATACTTCGACTATGAGCAAGTCATAGTACTCAATTTCTGGGTCGAACAATTAAAGAAACTGGAATGCTGATGGTGGAACAACCCAAGCTGGGAATTATTTTGGAAGAACGAGTGGTCGAACCCTCGGTTTCCGAGCTAAAGGGGCAAGTGAGTTTTGATTGTGGTTCTTGGGACGGTCCCTTGAAAACCAGTCTAGTGACGATGTGGGAACTCATGAAGCCTTCTTGGTGCCCTCATCCTAATGCCGGTTTAATCTGGGACATGACGGCGGATATCACGTTAGACCTAGATGATGACGCGAGTTTACATGATCTGGCCATGATACACCATCTGCTGGCCATGAAGTCGATGAAGCGGAAGAGCAATCCATCCACGGAGCTGCCTAAGGAAAGTCCATCGAGCGATTGGTTGAAGCAAGGCACATGCTTGGCTCAACAAAGTAGGATGGAAGGGCATGTTTGCAACTTGGGACATTGCCTGATTACGCTGAGCGAGCAGCATCGACAACTGGCACGATTGTACGGAAGATTGAGCATGTCAGATAAGAGTGCCATGGAGTTGGTCGCAGACTGCCATGGGGTGACAGACGTAAACTTGATCACAGCCTTGGGATTTTGTAGCATGACGAGTTCGATAGAATCGCTTGAGCGCCTAGAGCGTGCCCATGAGCTAGTGACGTCCCTCAGCGTGGAGATATTCCCTGGAGCCTTACAGACAGAGCAGAAGATTGGGGGCTGGCGAGAAGCTCTAGAAAATGAAATGAATCTGAAGGATAGTGAAGCCTATCACAGACCTACTGGTTCAAAATATATGGTGGGTTCAAGCTCCGCACCATACTGTAATAGCAAGTATCCTACGCACATGGTGGTAATGGATGCGAGGACGCAACAAGTGTTGGTTGACCAACTTTTCTCTGTGCCAAAGTGCGTGAGGTTGGCCAGAATGTCGGAAAGGTCATATGACTTGTTGGCAAAGATCTTTCGGGCAGTCCCGAAGAGATCCGAAAGCGAGTTGCAAGACGTTGTGGGTGAAGAGTTCATGAGATTGAACGAAGGCAATGTGAGTGAGTTCGAGAAACAGAAAGCGAGTGGAGCCTTACCCACTGAATTCCCCACAATAGAAGAAAAAGACGATTTACATAGAATTCTGATGGAAGTGGAACCGTTGCTGGGAGCCTCAGGGTATCGGACCCGAAGGAACATAGTGAGAACCCATGGGGAGTATCCTTGCCACTGCTTGGCGCAGACGTTGTGGTACCCCAAACGCGGGAATATGATCCTAGTATGGGACGTGGAGGAGTTGTACTCCACGGGATTGCCCGATCAGAATCAACAAGTGTCAATCGTGGTGGTTAGCGCCATGCTAGCAGTGAGATGGCTGGAGGCTAACGCGGACACAAGTCAGCAGGAGACGGCCGTGCCGACTCCTGAGCAGCTGAGCAACGTGAAGATGAGTCGTGAATTGGATCTTTTCAGAACCACCTGCAAGGTTCTGAGGATACCTAAAGCCAATGAGAGAATATGGTCAAGGCAAAGATTGATGCCTTGGTTCCGTGCAGTGATGACATCATGGATGTATGAACGCGCGAAGCGTCATATGTCGAGGAACACGGAAGCCTATCAATCTTTCCAGCTAGATATAGGACCAGGAGCCTATAAGAGAGCATTCTTGACGCACAGAAACGCGGTCACCACAGCGGTGAAGTGGGTAGCTGGAACGCCTTGTGTTACTGAAGATGAGAAGAAAGAGGTCTTAAGAGCTGACCTAGAACGAAACGTGAGCCTATGTCTTCACAACAGCTTTTGCAGGAACCGGGAGCAGAAGGTGAATGTGGACTTGCTACCTTGCTGCAAACCGAGGCTGTTGGAACAGGAGAGTTGGGGCACGGCCCGCAACTCCATGGACATGCTGGAGAAAGTGTTGGAAGACAGCGAAGATCAAGATGGAGAAGTGATGGAATGAAGATGACCAAAGAAGAGAAGAGAAGGAGAGAAAACTTGATTGTATTTGTGTGCTAAAACTTAAACCAATCAACCAAGTTTTGATTATTGAACTTGTTAAACTTTTTGTTTTGATCTAGTTTGTTCAGACCAAACTATAATGTTGCAATTGTTAAAATTGTTGAAATTGTTGATTTTAGTTATGGCTATTTATGTATGTATATGAGGAACCTAGGTGAGTATATTTACCTATTTATTCACGACTGAAGTTTTTAACCTGTGTAAGACACAAATTCACTGCGTGGCGACATGGTAAGCTTGAGTAAACTCGCTCTGGAAGGGTGGGTAACTCAAGAACTTTCCTAGCCACAGAGTTTCTTAGTTTTAATATTGAAAGGACCGCATAAATAACTGATTATACTTGGTGAAGGAAGTTAAGTTAATTTTAACGGGTGCGTGGCCGTGCCACAACCCACTTTTTAATCACAAAGAGCGAAAAGAAGTTTTATGGCAAGACGACGTAAGTAGTCAGAAAAGAAATTTTATCTAGGACACTCCTCATGGTGCAAATTTTGTGAAAATGTTGAAAGGCAGTGAGATGTAGTACGATGCCATTTGTGAACACGTAGTGAGTTGAGGTGGGGTAGATAAATTTCATTTTCTTATGCGATTTGTAAGATTGGTTACAGAAAACTGGATAACTACTTGACGATAACCCGGTGTTATGCGATCAATAGGGACATTGATGGAGACTTGTCCGGGGAGTATGTGCCATTCTGCCAGATGGCACAGAACAACCTTCCGGCGACGTAAAAAAGAACGACTAAAGGCCTTATTGATGAAAAAGTATTGCGAAGGAGGGTCGGAATATTCTAGAATTTTTATTTTTAAAATTTCGATTGGAAGAAGAATATTTCTCAGAAATACGAAAAACGGCCATTTTGACTGAAAATGTGACGAAATTAAGAACGACGCCCAATATAGTGAAAAACATTCGTACAAGAGACGGAAAATACGAAGCCTCTTATCGTGGCAACAACGCACGATAAGACACTTGTTAACAGATATTGGTGGAGAAGGAGGCTTCAGTGGGGGGAAGAAATATACCACGGAACCCTCCCGGGACACGAATTAGATCTCAAGAATATTACGGGAGCGGAGGCTTGGTCCCCCAGAGACTGTTCTATGTGAAGGGACTGTGTAAACTGACTTTATAGCTGCTGTAATTTCATAGATCTTAATTAACACCGTTATTGTTTGATATTTCAGAAAATGAGTAGCTAGAAAAAGGAAAGGGTCAATCCATCTCCAATGGATTTAATATTGAACTGTCACACAAAAACATGTTAAAATGGGTTGTTTGAGCCGTGTTTTTAATGACAATCACGTAGTCTGAGGATCCGAGACTCAGCTATGTGGTTGTGTTCGCATGTAAACGAAAGCTGATCAAAAGTCGTTTGACTGATGGCCTAAAAATGGTAACTTTTTACTTTGCCCTAAACAGACCAGAAAATCAACTGGCAAGGTCGAGACGGTGAAAAACGAGTAGGATTAAGGTAACTGACGCCTGCCAGTCGTTAATAGGTACTTTTCCTACGCTCCGTCGCTGTGTAGTATTTGGGCGAATGTTACACAATTTCTTTTTCATTTTTGCTCATGAAGACAATCTGATTTTTATGACGGAATTTTTTTTTCATCGATAGATCTTTATTGCAGAAGTTTATCGATGAACTTCTTAGTCGATACAGCTTTATTGCAAAGTTTTACAAGGTGTTTTTGTAGAGATTAAATTTGGAGATGTGAGCTTAGTTTCTTTTGGTTAACGGTTGTCCATTCGTGATGGCTCTAGGTTTAGAAAAGGGGAAAATCAAGAGGAAAAGCGGAAAAAACGGTTATTGCTTTCGAATGAAACAATAACTCTGTCCAAACTCCTTACTCAGTCATTGTTGCAACTTCGGTAACAAAATATTTGTGTTCGGATGGTTTTTTCTTTAGATAAATTTGGATTTTTCAACTAGCCGTTTTGTACGCAATTGCTTAATAACAATCAAGATATTGTTGTCCTGAGCTAAATTTCATAAAATATTTCACCTGTGATCGATTTAGGTAAATTTTTGGGGATCTTAAGAGTGCCATTACGGCCAATTTGGGATAGTTAACGCGCGATATATTTAGCGCTATTAATGCGTAAACGGTGATTTAATCCGTCTTAGAAATCGTTCAAATTGGTTCAAGGAAGCCTATTTGCCATAACTGGCTTGTTACTAGGATCAAAATCTCTCACTCTGTTTTTATATGGTGTGTGGAGTGGTGTTTTTTTACAAAAAATTGAAGTTTAAAAAAAATGCGTTTTATTTTTTTAACTTTTTTTTCAGGTTATTACTTCTCGATAGACCTTAAAATGCAATCGAAGCATTATGGGCTTCGCCTTGATACGTGCAGTCTTGTTTCATTTTCAGTTTTTCGCAAGTGATTCGTGAGTAAATTGTGATTTACTAATACCTCACTCCTGCGTTTATACATTTCATGAATTCAGACAAATTAACCGATTGCGCGCCGAAATAGTGGCGAAACAGAAATCTGAGACAAAAATCCGCCAGTTTTATCTCAGTTGCTGAATATGCCCCTCGCAAGGAAATTGGAATTAAAATGAATCTTGACTGATCGTATCAGGGCGAAGCCCTGAACATTCCGACTGCCTTTTAATGTCTATGGAGCAGTAAAACATGAATCAAATAAATGTTATAAGATAATTTTTTTTTGAGATTTTTGTTGTGAAAATCATCCCCCACACGCCATATAAAGTACAAGGTTATAGATTTTGCTCCAATTAACAAGTCAATTATGGCAAATTAGCCTGCTTGAACTAATTTGTAACGATTTCTAAGACGAATTAAATCTCCGCCTACGCGTTAAAAGCGCGAAAAACATCGCGCGTTAATTGTCCCAAATTGGCCAAAACCGCAATCTTTAAATCTCAATAACTTTACAAAAAAGTTTCATAAGTAAAATATTTGTTCAACAATACCATTTGAATAATATTCAAAATTCCGTCAAAAATTGCTAGTTAAAGTTTCGAATTTTGACTGAAGAAAAAAACCCACCCTTAAATATTCTGTTACTTTTGTTTCAAAAATCGGAACAATAAGGAGATATAAATTATAAGAAAACTAAATTCGAAGTTTATAAATTGTGGCGAAAAAAAATTAAGACCATGGATCAGTACGCTTGCATTGAGTTGTCTATGATAAAATGCTATGAAATTAGTATCAAGAAAAAAAAAAATGCTTATTTTTTTTGTGTATTCAGCACTCATAAACACAAAATAAGATTGAAATTTTTTTCGATTGAACGGAAAATTGGCATGGCGTTTAAGGGAAAATTAAAAAAACATGACAATTTTTTGTGTTGTTACTAAAAGGAAATTGATGTCATTCTACTTCAAAAATGGAAACTGTTTGTTCAGTTCTTTTTGACAATTTCTTCTTCTTTTTTGCTTATGAAGAAACACTGATTTTTATGACGCAACAATATTTTTTGTCGATAGACCTTCATTATAGACCTTTATCGGTAGAAATTTATCGATAGACCTATAAGTCGATAGACCTTTATTGCAAAATTTCCCTTAACAAACGTTTTTTTGTAGAATTAAATTTTGTAAATGTGTTCTTAGTTTCTTTTGGTATACGGATGTCAATTCGGGATAGTTGTAGGTTTAGAAAAGTGGAAATCCAAGAGCAAATGCAGAAAAAAATGCTAATGAGTTTGACTGAAACAATAAATCAGTCCAAAATCATTACTCGGCCTTCATTTCGACTTTCGTAGCGAAATTTTTGTGCTCGGGGTGGATTTTTTTCAGACAAAGTTCGAAATTTAACTAGCTGTTTTTAACAGAATTGTTAAATATCCTTCAAAATACTGTTGTCCTGAGCTTAATTTTTAAAAATAATTTCACTTGTGATCGCTTTAGGCAAAGTCATGGGGATATAAAGGCTGCCATTATGGCAAGTTAGGGCCTATTAACGCGCGATGTTTTTCGCGCTATTAACGCGTCAGCGGTGATTTAATCCATGTTGGAAAGTCATGCGTGTGGAGTGATGATTTTTACAAAAAACCTCAAATAAAAAAAACGGAGTTTTATTTTATTACTTTTATTTTTTCATGTTATTACTGCTCTATAGACTTCAAAAGAGGATCGCAACATTCAGGGCTTCGCCATGATACCAGCAGTTTTGGTTCATTTTCAACTGCTTCGTGAATAAATTGTTACTCAGTAAACTTTCATTTTAGCGCTGTCATATTTCATCATTTCAGACAAACTAATCGATTGTGCGCCGAAATAGTGGCAAAACAGAAACATGAGACAAATGAGTCCGCCAATTTTGTCTCAGTTGCTTAGCATTGCTGCATTTGAAAATTGCTGAAAGAGGGATGAAAGCAAAACATAATTGCTCGTCTCAGGACAAAACTTCGACCGTTCCGACTGCCTTTTAAGGTTTATGGACCATTAAAACATGAAAAAATTCATTGTAATAAAATAAAACTTTTTTTTAAGTTTGAGATTCTTCAAACCCCCATAATAAAGTTCTTCAAACCCCCATAACTTTATAAAATTGATTACAGGTTAAAACAAATTTTGTTGAAAATTCAAAGACAACAAAATATATGATATATAAAAAATTCCGTCAAAAATTGCTAGTTAAAAAGTCAAAATTTGTCCAAACAAAAAAAGCCACCCCGAGCACTAATATTCCGTTTCTTTCGTATCGAAAGTCGGAGCGATACTTCTTGAGCACCTGATAACCAGCCGATAACTTTGAAACATTACAATTGATTATATTTATATATAATAAATAAAACTGAAGCACAACTAGGGTTAACTCGTTCAGGGTTTTCGTGTGGAGGTTTTATTTTTTTGTTAGTTTTTAAAAAAAGTTGAATAAGTTGCGAAAAAACTATCAAAAAATTGCATCAATCATTTATTTTTTGTCATTTTACGTCAAAATGCATTGCTCAAAAGGTTAGCAACAAAAATTGCAAGAATAGCAAACAGACCGTTGGGAAAGAGTCAATGAACGCTCAGAAACAAAATTTGACTTCAGTTTTGAAAAACTTCAAATTCAGAATTTCAAATAAAAAATATGGCCTTAACGCGCTTTGAATTTCAGGCGGATAAAACTTTTTTGTTGTTGAAGTAACCCAGTGTGAGAAAACTAGAGTAATAGGAAAAACTTTTTATCTACTGGGGAATCTATAAAAAAAATCCTTTTTCTAAACTACAAATCGATCACGTTTTTTCGAGCTCTTTCAGTTTTCACAACTGGCGAGTGCTAATTGCCTGCCTTCTAGCAATTGAAATTCAATCGAATTCAAAAAGTGAACATAAACAAAAAAGCAAACCTTTATAAGTATGATTGCACTTTTTGGTTATAAGAGCATTTTGAGACTCTTCCTGAAAAATATACCAAAAAAAAACATCCATCAAAATCTATTAAAGAGTCTGAACTACCTTCATGATTTTTTATTAGTTTCTAAGTAACCTAAAACGAGCCAAAAAAAGGCTACTGCGTTAAATTTGTCAAAATGGAACGCTTGACTACAAAACTGGTATTACCACACTGAAACATTGAAAATAATGTTTTTTTTTCGTTGATGCAAGTACAGGGCCCAAATAAAGTAAAGGCAATAATTGCATGTTGAAAAACATTATTAAGCAAACAGTTTGAAAAAAAAACTCGTTGGCCAACTGTCAAGTCGAAACCCAAAGGTGGTGTTTACTTTTGAACTTGCTTTTATTATCTAATCATTATTTTTTTTCGTTTGTTTTTGTCAGCTCCCAATTTGTAAGCAGGTATCAAGTTTGAAACCTACATTTACCAATTCTATGTCAGAAAAAAGATCACCCTTTTGACCGGTTTTGTTGCTCAAGTTCACTTGTTTTGCCATCAATTAAGCTTTAACTACATTTTCGATCTATAAACTTTATTGCTCTCTTGGTTAGTAGTAAGTTAGGTATGTCATATCGAGACATCTGGTGAGGGAGGTTATGGAGAACTCTGAGAGACAGAAGGGTCTTGGTTCTGTCCGTCTCCTCACCACGTCTAGTGTGATATCGGCAGTGTCGTCCACCGCAATTGCAGTTCCTGGTCTGTAGCTGAAAAGAAAATACATAGGCATTTGCCTTCGTTTTTAAAGCTGTTTTTGCCCAAAAAATCATATCTTTGAAGATATATAACGGAATTTATCTTGAACGGAGGTTATCTTGCAAGATCTTGCAAGAATCTTGCAAGATGACCCCCATTGATCGACTATGCTAGACACAAGTTAATGACCCAAACCCCCCTCCCCCCTCCCCCCTAAACTAGCCATGTGAATAATCTCCTCCAAAAAAGTGAAGAGAAAAATTTAGCTCTCTGTACACTCCGCCCTGCCAGAATCGAATAAAATAACACCATGAAGTTCCATATTTGCACCCGGTATTTTTGCAACGAGGTTGAAAACCTTCAGCACTGAAAACCAGGGGCGGATCTAGAACTTTCTCGAGGGGGGGGGGGGATTGGATTTTCAAAAAAACTTCTAAAATTTTTTCGGCCTTTTTTTTAGGTCGACCGAATTGATTTTCCGATCTCTCCCAAAACATTAAAAGGACCCTGTTTTGGTCAAATTTTCTGCGCCCCAGGGAAAGTTTTGAAAAACAGGCCAAAAAATGCGTTTTTTTTGGCGCGCGCTCCCCCCTCAAAGTAAGTATATATTGGCGCCAAAGGCGCTTTTAGAAAATTTTAGGGTCCGTCGCCAAATAAGGATGTCTCAAAATAGTACAAAGTGGGGACTCTTTGGGACGGCAAGAGTTCAAACCCCCCAAATCCCCCCCTAAAGCCATCCGCCCCTGTTGAAAACGTTCAGTATTCTAACTTCTAACCTACTATTTGAAGTACTGTTCGACCGATTGATTTTAGAACAGGCTTTTCGTACCTGAAATGCATGGGGACACTACTTGGCCTTGCTTTTGCCCTCTTCCTCTTTGACCTTGAGTAGCTCCTCCCCCTCTGAATGATATCGCTTTTTCTACCTGCGACCAGGCTTGGTTGAAAACAATAGATTAATGGTTTGTCTTCTTAAGTGTTAGGAAATATCTGTGAATCAGTGACATGGCTTAACTTTGTTGGTTGCTCTTTTATTCAAACCAAACTCAGCAAAAAAGAATTCTGAATTCTTGTACTTCGGCCAAAAATTATGCGTGCAATTTTTTTCTATTTTAGTGCGTTGGACAAAAAGATTGTTTCCAGTTCTTTCAAAAGAAAAAAAAGGTTGTAATGTCCGATTTATTACTCGTTAAGGTCAACCATGCCTGGAACTATTGTAGTTATTCTGGCTCCGCTACGATGTTCATAGGTATGTCTAACCAAATAGAAAACATGCTCTATTTTCACGCCTTTCTTATTTATGCCCTCATTTAACATGAAACAAAAATGATCTGAATAACTAAGGACACACCCCCATCCACTCGAACTTGTTGCATTTACATTAGTTATTCGAAGAGTGGGGTTTTGGTCCATAGGTGGGGAAAAAAGGTAAAGAGATTGCGTCTCTTTTCCACTTTCCCTTCACTCAAAAAAATGTAAGGTAAAATTACGCTAAATGAGTTAAGGTAGTGCAAATTTACCTGAATTGTTAAAGGTGTTTTAAGGTGTTTTTCAAGGTAAAATTACCTTAATTTTTTTGAGTGTTTAGTACCTTTAAACTTCAGTTTGGGTTTTATCTTGCAAAAATCTTCAAAGAGAGAAACTTCTTGTGAAAATGACAGAAAATGACTAAATGAAACAGAAAAAATTCAACAAGTTTTGAACAACTTTCCAATTTCAATGAAAAATTTTCGCCATGTTCTCTGGAATGATTTCTAAAATCTTTCAGATCAAGAACCATTTTTTGGATACGCTTCAAAAACAACTAATCCGGTTGAATCAAAGCATGGACAAAATAAAGTTATCATTCCTCTGGAAAATCTAAACATTTAACCAGCATTTGAGTTCAAAATTTTTATTATTTTCGATATCGAAAACAAAATTTACTTTCATACATAACAGGCATATGCGCATCGTCTTGTATGAAGGCCTAACTGTATAAATAAGAACATTTTTAGACATGTTCTGGAAAAAACAAGACCTAAATCAGTGTCTCCACTTCATTAACTGACTCTTAAAATGGGTTGGTTTAAGGGCCTATTTTTGAGCTTCTAGTTTTTGAGGTGAAAATAGATTCAATTCGGACCCCTTTGTGTGCAGAAATGAAGAAGATTGTGGTTCATAGTAGGGCATTACTTGGTGACTTCGGAGCCCATGACTTTGGATTCCATAAGTGCCTGATGTTCGAGATAAAGGATCAATGTCGTCCGAATCGTACTTTGAAAGTACAAGAAACCTGATTCAATTCGGACAAACAAACTTTCAGCTAATACAAATGACTTTTTCTTGAGAAATTGAACAAATATGGTTAAATCAAAAACGCTAAAAAATCCAATTTCTTTTGCATGGCATCTTTATGTATGCCTTGATCAATGTCTGATAAGTTAAATTTTAAACTTTCAAAATAGTCATCTTTGAAACTTCTTGCCAAATTTTAAAAGTTTGGTAATTTCGTTATACTATTTGTAATTTATTACATCTCAGGCAATTTCTAATGCATTTTTAATGCGAGACAACCAAATTTTTGGTTACGTTTGAGTCACCAGGGTTTTTACCCTTTGTGTTGTTTGCTTACGAAAACAATCAATAAACTTTGAGAAAATAAAATGTAAAAAACCAATATTTTTGGTTTATGCAAAACTGCTAGTCCTACAATTTCCATATATGAAAAATCGCTCTCTTGGAATTGCATGAAGAGTGCATGATTAGCATTTTTTTTATATGAAAATGGTATGAGTAGCATTTTCGGTCAAACCGGGTGCATATTGCCCGGATCAACAATTTCTGGCTGGAAACCATCTTTGAATTGCACCGAGAAATTAAATGAACAAAATGAGACATGCATCACGAAAAGTAAACAAAAAAAGAGACGCAAAAAATCGGTTGCTTATTGTGTGTGAAATATATATGAAAAATACGAAAAAGAACACATACAGAAAACAAATTCACGACAAGAAATAAATTTGTTATTTTTTTGCTAGGTTTAGAAAAAAGTAGCACTATAGTTTCAAGTTTTGCGCTGGTTTTTCAAATATTGCGTCTATTTTTTCGAAGATTGCAGATGTTTTCAAAAAAGGCATCTCACACGAGTAATGTGCAGTAGATAAACAACAGCTAACATCTGCATCGAGAAATTATGTGACACGAGTTGAGTCACGCATTGCCGAGATCTGACAAATTTTGGAAATGCAACGTTAAGTGCTGTTTATCTGGTACAAAATACGTGATAAAAATTTGGACAGAAAAAGCATACTTGAAAAAGAATCCACACCAACACGAAGTGTTTACTAATTACTTTGTTTATTTGCACGAAATCATGTTGCATACTAGCGTTTTGTTTGTCAAAAAAGCAATGAAATTTTCTGAACATATGAAATTTATCATTATAACTAGTGTTAAATTGCATTTTTTTGTTACAGTTATTGTATATACTCGAAGCATGTTTATCTCGTTGTGGTTAAGAAGTCAATTGATTTCTGCTTTTTTGTTCCAGAAACTGTTTATTTTTAAACTAGCAAAAAATAGGTCTTTTCTTCACTGAAAATTTGAGAAAACTTAGCTAGATAATCTATATAAATGATCTATTTATAAAAACAGCCTCCGTTGGGTACGGGGAAAAACTGTTGTTTTCTTTACTGCTTCAAAGCAATTAGTTATTTCCGAAAAATGATCTCTGCTCAACAAGCGCAGTCTGTTGTAAATAGAACAGTAAGCAAAAAACACCTTCTGATCTGAAGACAAAATACGTTTCTCAGCTTGTTGATGCAATTTTTATTTTAAAAAAAGGAAAAAATACATTGTTTGATTAAAACTATTTCAAATAAACTGATTATTATAGCTTTTCATGGCTCTGTTATAGGGCAAAGGGCTCTATGTTTATAACGTTCACTGCTTATTTCGAAGATTTTTTTTTTCAAATTATGAAAAGAAATGAGCTGAAAGTAACTCCCCTTAGCTCTTTCCGTAGAGCAGCTGCAGTAACTGCATATGCCATGATCAGAGGAACTGAAAACACTAAGCCAATACTGCCTCCGAACAACCAAATATCCATTATAAAGTCCATTACACTTCCCAAAACCATAATCGTCAGAGTCAAAGACACGTAAAGCTTAGAAGGTTTCAGACTTTTTCGCTCGTTGAATCGGCACAGATATAGAGCCATTACGCTCGGAACATAAATTGACCATTGACTTAAACTGAACTTTAAAGGATGCTGGCATATTAATTTAAAAGTATGAAAATGAAATATGACGAGAAAAAAAGGGTTTTGAGGATCGATTGGAGCATGGCTTAACATTTGATATGACGTTTCATTTCCAGTTTCAATTTTAACCCCCGGTCCAGATATAAGTGGTAACTGATAGGCAAACCTATATAAAGTTATGTACAATTGGGTTTTTTCTGGACAATCGACACCGGTCGAAACAAAAACTAAGCTCAGAATCATTTCCAAAATCATCATACCAACGCCATACAAAATCATGGACCAGAAAGACATTATTTCAAAGTGCAATAAAAATGCAATAATTATGATGCAGTTAAATAGGTCATGAAATAAGATGTAATAATCGTGTCCTTTCATCACAACGTGCATGGCTCCAAATAAAGCACCTAAAAGTAATCCAGGAATTAAAACGATGACAAGTCTCTTCCATCTTGACATATTGCATCGTAAAACACGAAAACGGTTAATAAGACGAATCCATAGCAACAAGGTAGAAACAACTAAACAACCGATAAATAAAATATAAAATACATAATACATAACTCCTATACTGTATCCAGTTACAATAAAAAGAATGGCAAAAAGTATCAAAAGCAGCAGAACCGCCCATAATCCGCATTTCGCCACGTAAATTGTCATCGGGCAATCGGAAGATCCAGAATGTTCGTGTTTGGGTAACTTGTTTTTCCCTTGGATGAAGTAGCGTCTAAAACAAAATTATAAAAATGATATTTGAAATGTTGGTTTCGCTTAAACGCACCGTCTCTCAAAAAACCACAGATAATAGGATACTATACAAGCGCTGAACAATATTTCAACCAAACTGTTAAAAGCTTATCGAGAAAAAATAAGTAAATTAGAAGGAAATATTTTCAAAGTTTTTTGTTTTGCCAAAAAAATTTTTTTCTTTCTCCTAAGACTTTTTTAGGAGTTGCGAGATGAGGCAGTTAGATAAAGTTTAGCAGAAAATACTTGATTATATACATACTATAGTGAAAAAGGGGAGGAAAAACTTTAATTTTACTTTTTCACTCCTTCTTCCGAGTAAAAGCAAATCATGTACTTTTATTTTTTTAAAAACAATTCGTTGGGCTTTAAAATGATGCCGTTTTTGGCCAACAACGTGCTATTTTTGAGATAAAGTAAACCTTTTAAGTTGCTCTTTTCCACACCCCCCACCCAGATTTCAACTTTTCCTTTTTGTTTATTGTCTTACTTCTTTTTATTGTGACCAAATGCGTATTTGTTACAATGTTAGGTATGAAGAATAAATGTGTTCATAATAGTTGAGTGTTGTTCACCATGCAAAACTTCATTAAATATTGACAAAAAAATATAGTTTTTTAGAACAAAATTCCGAATGTGGGGGGGGGGGGGGGTAAGGGGAGGGGGGAGTGGAAAAGAGCCTATTGTTGATTGCACTTACACTTTATGATCTCTACTTCCGAGGTAGTATGCAATCAGAGTTGTACTCAGCTGTATTAAAGCCAGAGCACACAGGGCTATCATATGCATCCAGTTTTCAAACAGTACTGGGTCATCCTGATAACTTGCCATCAGTGTTACATTTGCGTTGGCCTCGTGACGATTTCTTGGATAAGAAAGGGTGGACGTTTTTGTTTGTTATGATCAAATTGGTGAGCATGCGGCCTATTTTGAAAAAAAGGTCGAGCTCAAAAAAGAACAAAAAAAGGATGAAAAACTCTGTTTTGTAAAAAGATGAAATTAAAGACAACTTTTTTGGGAGTACGAAAAGAATGGGAGAACTTTCTATTTTGTTCGTTTTAAGGAGAGTTTCAAAATGGTTGGTCCAAAATATTCTCCCGCAGCGCTGTATACCCGTCAAAGTAAAATTAATTTAGAGATGAACGCGAGAAAAAACTCCGTTTAAGAATTAAAAAATAAAAGAAAAGGGAGCAGCAAGTTTGTTGTATTTACCCTAAAAACACTTTTTAATTTTTTTTCTGAAAACATGAAAACGTTTTTATATGTAAAAAAGAATTACTTACAATTATCTTACGTGAAAATCAAGAATCATTCCGATTTTTTACGGTTTTTTATTTTATGGACAAAATGTTTTAATTGGAATAGTTCGAAATTTCACTATCAAACATCGCCCCTTGTATCATTGTCCTGAATGAAGTTAGCAAGCTGCCATCCCACATCTCCCGTGAAAAGACGCACTCGAATAATAAACACCGGAAATGTCAGGTTCAGTTGGACAAGTTCGTTGGTCACTTTTGAATTGTCAAACTCCTTCTTTGAAAGAAGAATTTGGTTGCCATTGAGTAGTAAAATCAAACCACCGGGCTTGGGCTCTTTCTGATTGACCCTTGACGGAAAAAAATTTGAGCTGAGAAATACACTTGGGTAAGAAAAAACCCCTCTAGATTCAAAAAATTTTTATGGATTTGTATTGACTTGATTATCTTAAATTTATGAACACGTTTGTAGTTTTGAAAACTAAGTGCAAAAATGGAAAATAGGTATAGAAAAGTAAACAAAATTGATGCATGATGTGTAAGCAGTCTAAAATTGGCATCAAATTAGTTCAAACAAGTCTCATCATTCTTTTTTAATATGCTGGCTCTAAACCGAATTCAGGATTTGCCCAAACATTTGAACTGCCGAGTGGTTGTTGCAAATTAGTTAAATTTTTGCTATCGAGCCAGAAAATTATAGCCATCAGACAATCAATGAAACTGTTCGGTTACAACTCAGTTCAGCTTTGGGAGAATAGCAAAAATTGCAAAAGTTTTAAAAATTTGTTTTGTGCCCAAATTTCTCAACTCTTTCACTCTTCTAGCAATTTCATCTTCGCTGATTACATTCAAGTCTATTATGAAGTAATCCAAAACATAATCTGGACCATGTACGAGGTCGACTTTGGTCTCGTAGTTACAACTCTGCTTTGGTGGTATAATCACATCTGTTCCAATAACTAATGATTTCTGAAAAAAAAATTCACAATGCAAAATCAGAAAACTTCGACAGAAAAAGATCACCAATATATTGGTTTGCAACGTTTCGGTAGGCTTTCATAACTTAGATTTTTTAATATGATCTTTTTTGTCAAAGAATGCTGAATAATAAGACTAATTGAATGAATTGATGTAAAACGTTTTGAAAATTCCTTACAAAACATTTCGAAGACAAAAAAAATTTACCACGAGATTTTTTTTAGTTTAAAAAACTTTAAACCCTTAAATTTTAAATTGAATTTAAAAAATTATTCAACGAATTGGTCAGACTTTTATTTGCATCAATTTCGCAAACCTTCTGATAAATTTCGTGTGGAGTCCAAAACTTCCCAGCGTAACTGGTTTCAGCTTCTTCCATTCAAAAGTTTTAAGATTTTGCTTAATGAACTACCGTACGTAACATTTTTTCTCAATAATTGAGAGGTCTTTTGTTCGTCTAGGTATAGCATGTGTACTATTGACTAACAGCTTTTTTATACCAAGTTTCTCAACCTCTCTTGGTAGTTAGATGTTGCTTCTTTTCCATCAAGAGTTACTCCTTATTGAAAAAAAAATTGAAAAAATTGAATAATTCGACAAAACAAAATTAGTACAATTTCATTCACTAAAACCTTGTTGATTATCGATAAAAATTAGCAATCTATGCAACGAAGTTGATGATTTTGTGTTTATCGAAATCGCAAAAAAACCTCAAATTTGGATATCAGCCTTTTTTATGTAGAGAGTAAAACTGGAATGGAGTCCTTCATAATCAATTATGATTATGGGTTCATACAGATGCAGTGACTGACTAGATTGAGTCCTATTGTAGTAGCTAGCAGGCGTCTGCATAGCTTTAACCCATGGGTGAGCAGGGCAGGTGAGTAGAGCGCGGAAACGTGCAGGAGAAGAATGTTCTAGATTGTTTTTAGAACGTTTCAAAATGGTCATTAATTGTTCTAGATTGTTCCAGAATTTTCATACACAAATACGAATATAAACTGAACCAACATTTTAACTTTTTGCTATCTCTGAACTTTTAAGTTCTTTTTAGCGTTTAAGTTTATTATTTTTATCTGTGGCTGTTGGTTAGTTTCAATAGAAGTAGATTAAAATGAATAAATTCTACTGAGCAATTTTTTGGTAAAATCAATTGACTGCGATAACAGTCTGAGTGTTTCTTAAATACAATGGTAATTCCAAATGTGCCACAAAGTTCGAATAAACAAAATACATGTAATTGCACTACATTGCTTGGGACTTTGAGACCTATTCAAAACATTCTGATTCGGTCTTGGCTGTTTTCCAACAAATTGAAAAAGCCTGTATCAGGACATAGCACAATTAATTAGCCATTTTTCACTAATATCTCCATACACTTCCCTTCAAATCTGTATATAATTTTCATAAATATCATCTAAAAGCTAAAATTGTTTAACAGGAAACATATAAATTGAACTAACAAACTTTCCTTCGTTAGATAAACCAAGATTATGGTCTAACTGAAAATTGATAGGACAAAATTTTTGTCAATGTTTTTTCTCGACCAAAAATATAAATAACCATGAATGGCTTTTTAATTTTTTTTTGTTTATTCGAAAAGTTGGAATATTATTAAAAGAGAAGGATGACAGTGGTGTCTGAATGCGGATAATGAAAAACGACGATTTTCAAAAAAACAAATTAGTTCATCGTCTTGATTGATATGTGTTTGATGAGATTATCAGAACAAAAGTTTTGGAAAAAGGGGTGAAAATACTTTTAAATATAAGTATTACATGTAGTTTTTTTGCTCAATATATCTAACATTTTTCTTTTTGGTCCTCAAAATAGCTAAATGATGTTAAAATTTGGTAAATATTAAAAACTTTCAATGTAATTTTTATTCGAAAATTTTCAGATTTAAAAATTGAAAGAAATTAGTTTAAAGAACCGAAAAATTTTTTTTTATGTATAAAAACACAAAATAATAGAATATAACTTTTTCTTTTTGTTAGGAAGTTTCCCAAACAAAAAGAAACATCAAATTCATGACTTTTTTTCCACAAAAACATTTCGGAAAATTGAAAATTTTTGAAGAAAAAATGAAATGAAAAATTGAAAAACTAAAAATTTAAAAATTCAAAATTTCCCATTTTTCCCGAGAAGTTGAGTATACATTAATCAATGTTTTTTTAGAGAAGCAGTTTTAGTACAAGCAACACAAACTGTCACCAATCAGTTGTTCTGACGATGTATTTTTTCCCTGAGCTACTATCAACGGAAAGTTTGATTTTTTTTCCAGATAACACATTATCATTATTATCTAATATTCTTCCTGAACAAAGTAGTTTGGAAGATAACTGGGAGGTAGCGCGCACGGAAGTCAAATACCCTATAAGATTCAAAAAAGACACAAGTGGGTATTTTATGTTTTTTTTTGCGAATAAAAAAACAAATATCCACAAATCAATGATCAACTATCGTTATATCTTATTAGATATCGTGTGAGAGCAGATTTTTATCTTTCTGCGAAAGTATTGTGAATTCAAGGAACAATGCTGTTTAATACAAAGTTATAGAAATATTAGAAAAGTTTTCACACTAACTTTAACGAGACAACAGGTATAAACGAAAAACATAGTAACGAAATAGAACAGAGAAAAGAAGTGCCGATAGTTTTCTCATCAGAATTGCTGACTTATGTAAACTGCTAGAATCGGGAACGCAGTATAGTTTATAAACAAGCTTGAATCATCTTAACTGTCAATTGTTGGTTAAATTCATGTGTATTTTTTGTGTATTCAATCATTGTGCGGTATAGATTTTTTGGTAATACTGTATCACAACTAC
Organism: Symsagittifera roscoffensis; assembly: GCF_963678635.1. Classification (NCBI taxonomy): domain Eukaryota; kingdom Metazoa; phylum Xenacoelomorpha; order Acoela; family Convolutidae; genus Symsagittifera; species Symsagittifera roscoffensis. Next base: position 47,516,947 of record NC_087069.1, on the reverse strand, counting down.
TACAATCTTGCGCGCAGCGTATCAAAAACAAGGCGTTAAGCAAAAACAGACCATTAATTTGAATTTTTTCAAAGAACCCCGGTACCCAAAACCTTAATTAACAACTTCCACAGTATTTACATAGAAATTTGTTACGTACAAAGATCACTCTTAGATTTTCTAAGTGTTGGAACTGTGGAGCTAACTCAAAGTCTCAAACTATGTTAGTAAAAATCTTCATTTTCGTAAAATCTGATTATATAATTTTTCGAGTGTTAACTTTTTTTTACAAAAATGAAATCAATACCCATATTAGTTCCAAACCATTTGAAACAAATAAAGGTTAGTTATATTAAAAGTCTTCATTGCAAAGTCCACAGATGTTTAAACGTTTCTGAGTTGCATGGATTTTTATGGGTTCTATTTCAGCAGCTGTCAGACTTGATTGAACATTTCAATACATCCAAACTTGGTTTCGATAAAAGTTACCACGAAAATGTTTGTTAATTGTTCTCGCAATCGTTATCCAATGTCCTCGTTCAGAAGTATAAACTTTTTTCACCTGATCTCATATAACAATAGTTCAAAAAAAGCTGCTCTCTCTCTCGAGAGAATTTTTTTTGAGTCTCTACGGGGCACCAGCAACTTTAGGAAAAACGATTTCTTGATTGCACTGCCTTTTGAGTTGATGTGATATGAAACACCAAATACAAGTGATTGGGATAAATTTCAAGCACAAAATGAAGACTTTAAAAATGTTTAAAGTAGACATGCTAGTTTTGAGTTGTTTCATTGGCTGCAATGAGAGTATTTGTTCGAGCAATGTGTATTGATGTTAAATTAAATTTCTTTAAAAAAATCAAGCGGGTTTGTTTTTCATATACCACTAAGAATATCAACAGTGTAATTGAGAACTACCAGCCGTCGTATAGGTTCTGCTTTGAAAACGTCTTGTCGAGCAAACAGTTTGACTCGTTTTTTTTTACAAAGTTATTGCTTTTGACTTCGATTTAGATGTATCTAGCAGGCCACTTCATTCGTCATTCTTGCACTTCAGTTGCTCTTTTAATTGCAATGGAATGATGTCAAAAGACAGAAAAAAGATTACCAGCACACCAAAATTAAACAGATAAGATCCGCCCGAGCAAAAATATTTAAAAAAGTATAATTTTTTGTTGCAATGGATATAATGGGACTAGTTACTTTTCTTCAATTTCTATGCATTGAGCAATGAATCAGTTACCATGCTTTAAAAAATTGCAATTACGCTTCGAAAAATAAATCAATAGGCATTTCAGAGATATTTAAAAAAAACTTGCAAAAAAACGTTCAAACTTTTTGCGAATTTCGGATTTTTCTAATCTCAAGGAGTTTACAAGAAAACTGTATTAGAAGAATTTTATTGCATTTCGTCTCGAAGTGGTCATAAAATCATTATAGGGTCCAAAATTTTCTCATATGCTCGTGTTTTGATCCCCAATGTTTGTTCCAAACATCAAAATAGTAATTTTAAAAATATCAGAAAAACGGAACGAAATTCAGTTCAATGCAAATTGGCACTGGTTTGGCAATGCAATTGGTGACTGGTTTGAATATCTCTTCATATGTAAAACAATCAATAATTGTTGCAAAAAATAGTCTTGAATGATACTCATTGATCGATTGCGGATCAACAGTTGTACATATCAACTGAGCTTCCAAAAAAATTTTTATTTGAAAAAAAAAACCTTTCTGAGATTGCAATCCAAGCTTCTGTTTATCCTAGTTGAAACAAATTGGTAAACTGCAATATTTTTGTTATTGATCAGCTGTGTTTTACACCACTAAATCAGATATATGAGAAAAATCCGCTATAAACCCGAGTAGCATCCCGCACTGGAGTTCCATGAATAACAATCAAATATAATGGAAAAATTTTTGTCTAAAACTTTGTCATTATATTCCATCATTGTTGCAAGTTTAGACCAAAAAATTGATCATATTTAGTTATTTCGTAAAAAATACAATCCATTAAAATCCAATATAATGGATTTCAATCCACATAAAATTTATTATAAATTGTTATAACGGACTATGATCTTTATATTGATTTGTAAATATCTGTTTTCTCACCCACCTCACATGAGCATCCTTTTTTTGGTGCAATGAGGGTTTTTACAAGGCTAACTATGGAGACCAAATATGTTATTCATGGCCTAATCAGTCTACATGTCTATTTTCATATCAATCGGTTGATGGGATGAGTAATTTTAATCGTAAAAATTTGCAGGTGGGGAAAGTAGAAAGAAGCTCCTGTGCAAAACTTGCAAAATTTCTGCGTTACTCGAAGCCTACTTGCAATCTAAACCTACTCAAGTTAACTCCTCCCCCTCAATTTATCCCAATCTATATCCCCCCACCTCACACCCGCATATAAACCACTCCCCTACGGTAATCCCTACGCCCATCCCCCTCCCCAGGTTAAAAATTTTACCACCAGCACCAACCCACCTAAATTACAGTTAAACGCCCCAATTTTAAGTTTAAGGTGGGAGAGGGGTTACTCAGTGTAAACAACACCTATTTATCTTAGTTAAACAACACCTAGTTAAGCTAAGAGAGGGGGAGGGTAAACTGGGAAAGGAGGGTTGCTAACAGAGGAGATGGAATTTACGTAAACTATAGAAAAATTACAGAAAACTCAATACACAAAATCTTATTTAATTAGTAAACATTTATGAAGCGTAATACGAAGCAACTGCGCGAAACAGGAGATGAGATAAATTAAAAACAAAATTGTACATTTTTCTCAAAATTACTTTAAAATTGATTGTAATTTTTTATTATTGATGATATTGATTGAAAAAGTTTATAAATATAAGACATTTTTAATAGATAATAATCGATTAGAAACGATTATAGATGATTACATTGACTTAAAAAGAACTGAAATTATGATTTTTTGATGGATTATAATCGATTACTCTTCTAGTTTTAGAGATACTGACTATAAATTGACAATTTAATCGATTAATATTTATGGAACTACAGTGTGGGATAGACGAAAATAGGAGTTTTTCAATTGAGAAATACTGAAACTCAGAAAAATCTGAATACCTGTTAAAAAAGCAAAAAATCGCAGCATTACGAGGCCAAACTGTGCTTTTTTGGGAAACGTAAGCGGATTCCGCAACAAGGACGCTCCCTTTCCTTTTATTTAAATTTTAACATGTTTAGAAAATCTTTATTTATAATTCTGGAGCATGCAGACACAAAATTGAGTGCCTATCCAGTGCAAAGTTTGGCCTCGTAATGAGAAATCGTTACAACACTTATGTTCAGTTTCTCGACAAGTGTTTCTAAAACCATTAATTTGTATATTTTTTGTTTAACCCAAACATACCTTTTTTGAATAAAGTGACGAAAATAATGTACGTTTTGTGTTTTGTTTGCAGAACTTCACCTTTTATTAGGCATTTTGACAATTTTTATCAATTCTCTTTGAAAACTTTCAGCTCATTTGTGAAAATGTTTACTGCAAACGGTGTACAAAAAACTTTCGTTTAAAAATTGACCAATTGGCATATATACTTTGCGCTGTTGATTGTTGGTGGTTAGGCTGCTAATTGACGCATTCCAAACTCATTGAGCCATTTAGTCCTAAGTAATACTTTATCAGTCGCTAAATGTTTCAATTTTAATTTTTACATTCCAGGAGTGGGAATGGAGAAAAAATCAAGAAAAAATTGCAAAAAACTGAATTCAAACTCAAGCAAACTATTCACATCAGCTTCAAAAACAATAGAAACAATCGGGGCTCCGACATAAAATGATCAGTTTTTTTGACGCTTGCTCAGTTATACCTGAGACTTAATTCTTTCTTACAACAATTTTGCAGATTGAACAGCCTTCTTTGTTTTCTTCCTTGTACTATATGTGAACGATGAAAAATTAAAAACTGTTACAGACAACAATTTGCTTCAAGAAGCCTTAAGACGCAAGAACCTATAAAAAGAACGGAAGATTGTTCTTTGCAAACTTCTTCATAAAATGTTCCAGTTTTCCCCAATAACTTATTTGATTAGAAAAACGAAAACGCTCCGAAATATGAATTAGACAGTTTAGCAAAAACGACCAAAACTTATTTTTTAGTATATGCTGATTCCCACATAGAAGCTTCTCAACTAAAACACCTTGCAAGATTTAAAAAAACCAATAGTACATGTTCAAATTATCTTTAGAAATAATTGTTTCGAGAAAAGGCTCTCTGGCGGATTTCCTGGCTGTCCGTTTTTACAAGAAAAGGATTGCAATCAATTTTCTACAGATAATATAGATTATTATTTTAATTGATTTAAAAATGTTTTATTTCAACACAAAAATGTAGGTTAACAAATCGATTTCCTTCAATTCTAAATCAATTCAAAACCCTTTCAAGGTTATTTTTTTTATTATGCGGGGTTTAGCAACATTGTTAGCTTTTTGATTTAATAGTTTTCGCTACTTTTTTGTTTACTCTGTAAGTTCAGATGATAAACAGATTTTTTTCCGAAGAGTCTCGACTATCAAAAACTAGATACAATGGGGAAAAATTATAATTTATGCTGTTGAAATGATTTTTGTGTTGATTTTTAGCCTGAAAAGTATCAAAAATTATTAAACTTAATATTCATTTTATTGAACGAAAAATGAATGCTTGTGAGTTAAAAAATTTGTTTTGAGGTTTTGATGGATATCAGTAAATTGCTAAAATCTATCAAAAACATTTTCAAACGTTTTTGAGGCATTATAACTTTTTTTCTAATGAACTTTCAATCCTTTTTAAATCGGTTAATATCTAAACAGCAACCGTATATCAATTTTTCAGTCGAGTAAAATCTGTATAAAAATTAATTTGAAGAGTCTTTTGTCACTGCAGGTGGTTTCTAATCCATATTCTGATACATTTTTGATCAAATAAAAAATTAAACATTTTTCGGTAAACCGCAACAAAAAAAGGCAGAAAATTGTCTGATTTGTGCCTCAGACATTTGTCCAACTTTATATGTTTGTTTTTTCTAGTTGATTAACCAGACAGTTGATTATCACATTATACCCACAGTTTTTCAACTGTTAAATTGCATAATGTCAGGAGCAAAAAAAATCAAACGAAATATTTTGTTCTAAAATATCTTTTTCAAAAGCTTTGATTCAAAACACTGTCAACTAGTACTGCATGCATTTTGAACTGTACATGAGAAACGACATACAACTGCTGAATTTACAAATTTGACAAAAAATGAAAATTTGACTGAAATGTGATCTATTTCTGATGTTTCATTTTTGAAATACAAACTGTTTTGTGCTACAAAAATTCAAAAGAAGATTCTAAAACGCTGTCAAACCTTTTGTTTCTAAACACTCAACCACAGGGGGGGGGGGCATGATTTGGTAAACTTACAGGACGGTATCGACTCCGAGTTAAAGAAGCTCCAATTGAATTGTAGTATGCCAGAGGGATAAAACATGCATCACACGTTTCAAATGATGTCCTTGAGTTTTTATTTTCAAACAATAGCTGACAATACTTCCATTTGTCATGAGCTGTCTGAGAGTAAACCTGGATGACTATCATAGAAAGTAAAGCTATCTTCAGCATTGTTTCAATTAGAGTTCTTGGTTAAGAAATCAATTTTTTTTCTCTGAAAGGTAATGGCAAGATTGTTCTCGCTGATTATTTTAATGTTTCACCCCTTATTATACATTCTTCTGCAGTTTTTTTGTAGATAGTAGTTTTTTTACAAAAACTTTATTTGCTGTAGAGTCTGTAAGACTTTCTTTTGTTGTAGAGCCTGACTGTAGATGAGTTGAACAAATATTGGAAATTAAAAAAAAAACACTTCAAACAAAAGAAAACCATTTGCTAACTAGTGGACAAAATTCAGCGCGAAGTCAGCAAATTTTTATTGAACCAGTTTCAAGGAGGATGATTTTCAACCACGTTTGCCTCGAAGTAAAATTTTCACTCAGACCAAGATCAAATGATTGGCGTCAAGTGAAAATATATATCGAATCCAATCGAATCGTAGTGGGTTCATTTTCGAATAAGTGGGAAAAAAGTTTTTAGTTTTTCATGCCATGTGATAATTTTTCTGCGAGAAAATGCAAGCAATAAGTGTGAAAGCTTTACTAAACTCGGACGTTTCTCACTTTTCCACGCGAAGTAAAAATCTTAATGCAAATGAGGAATACTGGCAATTTCAGACAAAAAAAATTGGTAAGTTTTTTAAACCAATTTTTGATATAGTTTCATAAAGGATAGCCCTGATCATTTGCTCGATGTAAAAGCTTTGCTGAAAGTTGAAGGAAATGTTGTCCAAATCAGACGTCAAAAACAGACTTTTTAGAGAGTAAAATCCTGAATTTGCGCCTAATTTTGTCCACTAGTGTATCAGTCTGTCAGATTTTCAACTTTTTTTTGTTTCAATTCAAGAGTAAAACAAAAATATGTTTATTAAGTTTTGTTTTCACACAGGCAATGAAAAAATTTTTTGATCAAAAATTTTTTGAAGAACAATATTTGATTGCGTTTCTTTTTTTTTCGCCAGCATTTCTCCAATAAACTTTCATGAAGGTAAAACTGATCTTCCGCAATTGGTCTATATACAATTCTTTATGAATTTCAAAGTGAAAAGTGTCCAAAAGCATTCTTGAAAATAGTCATCTCAAAGAGTGAAAACTTGAGATTGCACTCAATTTCATCCACAAGTTTACAAGACTCATATTTAAAGTTAAAAAAAATCAGTTTTTCTCGGGTTAGAGTAAAATCTTTTTTCTTAGTGTAACATCTCTGATAGCATTGATTTTTGAAAAAAATTGAAAAAATTTCAATGAAAAGTCTGCTTTTGGTTCAGTTCAACTTTTTTTGATCTTCAAGTCACTTGAAACGAAAACTAGGTCTGCATATTATCATCACGTAAAAGGGACGGTGTTGGTCTAAAAAACATGTACATTGAGAGCAATATATATTGACTTTTGTTCGTTTCTGGCCTCAAAAACGGAAAAAAAGGGCGTTAGGTTGCAACCATGAAACGTGATTATTTCTATTTGAGAAGCTTTTTCTGTAAACTTTGACCATTTTTTCCAAGATTATTGAAAATAATTGTATGAAGGACCAAAATCTCAGAAAGCTATTGAATTTATTTCGTTGGGGGTTCAAAAAACTATGGTTTTCTCAAAATTCTATTTTGCGAAAGACTGAAATAATCATCAATCAACAATTTTTCAGGATTTTCAGGATCTTAGTTTTTCCTGTTGCGTTTCAATGTGGAGCAGTATAACTTTGATTTCAGATAAGTAAACTAAAAAAGAGAGATTTTAGTTGTGTTTAATTGTTTAAAATTCGACTTTTTTTAGAATCACAAAATAACCTAATGCACTGTTTATTGTTGCATCGAGCTGCTAATAGCAGTTGGTATCAGCCATATGGTTTAATTAATGAGCATCAAGACGAAGCTGCGTATAAAAGGCGGGAAATAGGATGATTCAAATGCTTTGTCAACTAACACAAGAAAATTAGTCGTTTAAACTGAAACCGTTCCAATTAACTTTTCAGCTCGCTCTGCAACTAATTAGAAGTGAAAATTGAGTCTGCTTGTTTGACTTTAATACCTTGGATATATTTTTTTCCGTGAGCAGTTTTTGGCAAACTAAAATACTAATTTCGTTCGGCAGGTTGATTTTTAGCACCTTCACCTGACAACGTACAGTGTTTTATGGCAAATTCACAAGTATCTACGCTCGGTCATTTTAATGTCAGATCAATAGCTTTTTGAGCGAACCGGAGTTTAACAAATTTCAAAACCGCTGACGTTATAACTTAAAACAAGATTGCTCCTATATCAGGGCCGAGCTCTGAGTGCTCCGACTGCACTTAAGCCAATTTGAAAATTTTTTTGATTGAATAACTTCACGAAACAAATGAGAAAAAAGAAGATTTTTTTTTTCATTTTTATTCTTTTTATTCCCACACACGCTAAGTAAAGTTTCAACTGCGTATTTAGCGTCTCGTATTGAATAATAGGATTACATTGCTGGCCTCAAAGTGTTTTGGAACGCATTTAATCGCTTCTTACTTGTGTTATAAGGGCGCAATATATCGCACTTTAGTTGGCTATATCAGCTATTTTCAAACGCTCCTAACGACTGTGATATGCGTTGCGATATCAATTGAAAACAAGTTGTAATTCAATACTGTATTCTGAATATTGAATTTAGATTTTCTCTTTTCTTGGTTTCTTATGTACTGAGAGATAGATCATTGTTAAGTACTCTGATCTCTCGCTTAATCTCAGTGTCAACACTTACGTATGACCTTGAGAATACCATAAAATAATGATTGAGCACCAGAGGTTAGATGTACATACGTATAATAAATACTGCTACTGCAGTAGCGGTATGACACACCCCCCACGGTGAAAGAAATAAATTATACAACATCAGTAGGATAATTTATTTAAAGAGTTCAATTTACTCAGTTCAAAGAAAAGTTTTTTTTTTCTGGTAATTGACGATTTTAGATTATGTATTTTTCAGTTTTCCTCCAGCTCGATTTCCCAACTCGGGTTCCAATCGACTCCCTCATCCAAGGTAGCATATCCGAATTTTCGCATAAATAGATGTCTTTCGAGTCGTCGCACTTTCGATTCTAATGGTCTGTCGTCCCGATCTTTAAAATCTCTCAGTTGGTTTCTGTATTGTCTAAGTGCCTCCTTTAGAAGACCTCTACCTGTAAGGTTTTCAGATATTTCTTTGATTGAATGTTTTATCGGATCTCCGAATCGTTTGGGTTCTTTGTTTTTTGTTTGTCTCGAACTTCGTCTAATACCTGACTCTTCTGCACTTGATTCGTCCGAGAATCCTTGTGGTGGTTCGAAGTTTGTGTCCAGTTCAGAGCTTTGTTGAGGATTTTCTCGAAGTTCATCCGCAACTCGCTGCACTCCTCTTTTTAACAATTGGTCCGCGTACTTCTCCCATTCAGACGGTGCCAAATTTCGATTGTGAAATGTGTCCACGATATCTTCAAGAGGAGTGTGAGAGTCAATGCCTTTCAGTTTCGGACGCTGTTTTGCTTTCGGCGTAGAACTTGACTGAATTTTGGTATCTACTGTGTCTGATTCCGGCTTAGATGTTGCTTTCTCTTGCTCCGAGTTTGCTGCAGTCGCAGCTTGATTTGTCCCCTGTTGTTTCTTGCTTCGGCCTTTCTTTTCCTTTCCGCTCTTTTCCGGCTTGTTTGTGATATTTTCCTCTGTATTTGGTTTTGGTCCCGCCAAATTGGGTTTTGCTCTTTTGACTGCAAGATTCAGGCCTCCCCCGGCTTCTGTGTCCTTTGAAGTGACTATTGTTTGGCTCCTCTGAAAGCGCTCTATTGGATTCATTGTATCAGCGATTTCCATTTCTCCTTGAAGTTCGTCCTCTGATCCCAGCTCCTCTAGTCGTTCTGGAGAGCTGACTCGCTTAAAATTTTTGGTAGGTTCTGACGATGGACTTTTACTCGTGCTTCGCTGGTTTTCTTGCGTCAGTACCGTTTTTGATTGAGCTATATCCGATTTCCTATAGATCGAACCGGCTGATGTCCTAATTGTTGAGTCCGTTTCTGAAACGATTTTCCCCTTTAGTGGCCTGGTTAAGGCTTGTCCGCTTTTCCGTAGAGGGTCCTTTGAAAGTATAGTCTTGGTTGGTGACTTGCATTGGTTTTCTATTTTGTCCTCCACAAATCCCTTCTCCCAAGAGTAGATCATTTCCTTTCGGAGATCGGGATTGAGTTGCCCTGTCTCGTCCACTAATGTCCGGATGTCATTTTTAGCCGCGTCCCTTCTTTCGTAGTTCCAGCGGGCGTTCGCTTCCAACAATTCCTTTAGGGCTTTAGCTCTTTCTTTGTCTCTGTCCGATGTTATCTGCTGCTTGTGCAGTGGGCTTGTATCCCTGCTCAGTTGTCCCTTGCGCACTATCTTTAGATTCTCTCTCGACTGATCAATTCTTCGTTTCATTTGAGAAGCAGTCAGTGCTGAGCGTTCCAAGTGTTGTTTGTCTAAAGAATCAGAATTATTTAAAAATTTATCCCTCACAATTTTAAATTCTGTTTTTGGTAGTCTACCGAAATGTGCTTGGAACGGAGATACTTGAATTGTTTTCTGCTTGTTCCACCGTAAGTCTCTCATTATAATGCTGAGGCATAATTTGATTGATTTATTTTTTTCATCGAGCATCATCACTCCCAGTCTTCTTTTTATTGTTTGAATTGTACGTTCAACCAAACCACAACCTCTGTGATCCCCCACCGGACAGAATTTTTGCTCGATATTGAGTTCCGATCGAATTGATTCAGGGACTCCATGTGTGTCGATATATGATCTCAAGAATTTTACTGTGCTCTTTCCACTTGTGGATTTTGTAACCTTCACTGATGGAAATTTTGAGAATCGATCAATAGCTACTAAAAGATAATTTTTTTTTCCTTTTTGATTTTCTATAGGCCCCGCGTAGTCTAGTTGTACCTCCTGTCCCGGCTGCGTGAGCAGTGGCAATGGTTTTGACGAATTTTTCGAAATAAGGTATTTTACATTCTTACCATATCTGGTCCAACTACGACACTCCTCTGCCAAATTCACGATGTCCTTATTCATGTGTGGCCACCACAGATAATGCGCTGCTCCCAACATAGCCTCCTGACCTGGGTGTCCTCGATGGATTCGTTTCAGGACAGCTTGTCGTAGTTGAACTGGTACTGCTAGCCGATTATTCACCAAGATGCAGTCGTCCTGAACTGCCATCTGTGACCACAACGGATTTGTATAGGGTCCCATCAATTCTAATCCTTGTTTATCCCCTCTCTCTACCACTCTCCTGAGGCGGTCCATCCACGTGTCTTCTGTGGTCAGTTCTGCTAGTAAGTTTTTGTCGAACAGTTTTGCGAGGTTGTCCAGGGTCTCCACTTGTTGCTGCTTTTGCAGTCCTGTTTTTCCTAGTCCCTTTGGCGGTTGAATTGAGCACACTTCCTCCTCACTCTCCGCCTCTTCTGTGGTTGTCAGGTCTACTTCTATTACATTCACCTCACTGAGTTTTCGTTCCGTCGATGCGCTCGGTTTTGGCGATGTTGAACTTGATTCGTGTTCCAAGTTTTCCCTGACTTCTTGGGTATGAGCCACCAGTTCTCGATTTTCCTGAACATTGTTTTCTCCGCCTATTAACTGCCAGAATGAGAGCAGTCTTTGATCCGCTACTCGTTGTTGTTCCGGTTCCAACGACCATTTTACTCGTTGTGCATGACGTGTTTCTCTGTCGGAGCTGTCCCTATTTTCTCTGCCTCCTCGTATTATTTTTCTCGTGCGTTGGACTGTCTCTTTGATCTCCTCCTCTTCCGAGAGTTCGTTATTGGTGGAAAGTGATAGGATCCACTTTGGGTCCATTATGCTTTCTTCGCGCTCCTCATTCCGCCATTCTTGTGGTGAGTTCGACCACCAGTCGTATGCTCTGTTTTTATTTTCTGACATCTCGATCCTTGAGTCTGTTTTTTCTATTTTGCTCGTTACTGGTCGTTTTTTGATTTTGCAATTATTTAAGACTGACTGTTTAGTGGGTTGATTTGACGAAAAAGTGATTTGTTTCTGTTGAACTGTTGTGTTTAGCTGTTTTTGCAGTCGTGGAAACAGTTTTCTCTCGTTCCGGTCGAGCCTTGTTCGGTTTTGACCGTTTTGGTTGCTATAGCAACCATTACTTGATGACTGTTTCGTAACATTCCTTCTGGAACATTCTAGAACGTTTTCGTTCCGGTTGAGCGACCTTGAGTCTTTAAGCCTACTGTTCCAGCAGTCGAACGCTTCATGAAAAGAGTTTATTGTCGCTACTACAAACTTTTCGTCTAATTCTGATTCGGGCCAGGGATCATTGAAAGGATCACGCGATAAATAATCAACTATGCCCATGTCCCTCCCCGGAATGTGAACTATGTTGAACTGATATGGCAGTAACCGGTCAACCCACCGGGTTAAACGTGATTGGTAGGTCTTGTTCGATTGATTAACATCCAATGCTGTTGTAAGCGCTTTGTGGTCAGTTGCGATGGTAAATGGTTTCCCCAGAAGGTAGTGTTTATATCTATCTACTGCCCAAACAACTGCCAATAATTCCAACTCATTTGTTGAATATTTTTTTTCTTGGGCATTTAAGTATCGGGATGCGAACGAAATTGGGGCCCACAACCCTTCATCATTTTGTTGTTCTAAAGTAGCCCCTAGCCCATCATGGCTAGCATCGCATTTAACTCGTGTTTCACGATTTGCATCGTAATAATGCACTTTCGTAATATTTGCCACAGCTCCTTTTATAGCATTAAATGCTACTGTGTGAACATCCCCCCACTCGAATTTTTTCACCGGGAGTTTCATGTTTTTTAACTTTTTCTTTTGATTTTCTTCTTTAAGAAGTGGTCTTAATTTTTCAGTCAGACTGGCTACGTTAGGTATAAATTTAGCTAAGTGATTTATGCTTCCTAGAAATGACCTTAGTTGTTTTAGGGATTTCGGCTGGTTCAAGTTTACTACGGCTTCCGTTTTAGTGATTTTTGGTCTAACCCCATCTTCTGAGAGATGGTGACCCAACCAATTCACTTCTTGTTTAAAAAATTCAAATTTTGAGAGTTTCAGTGCCAAGTTTTCCGCATCCAATTTCTTTAGTACTGCTTCTACTAAGTTTGCATGTTCGATTTCACTTCCCTTTGACACAATAAGTATGTCATCCAGAAAACAGAACGTGTTTTTAGCGTGATTGATGGTTCTATCCATAGCCTTTTGAAATTCAGCTGGCATATCTGCTAGACCGTAGAACCCTGTCAAGAATCTGTAAGTTCCAGTTGCTTTTCCACCCACAATGTTAAATTTGCATTGTCTAGCTGTATCAGCAGCCAATTTCAGTTGACTGTACGCATATTTCAAATCTAACACCGAAAAATATAGCGTACCCTTTTTGTTTTCAGTTACAATCTGGCTTACCCCATCAATAAGTTCATCTACATTCGGCATTTGGTATTTGTTTTTGAACAATTGTCTATTGATTGATTTGCATCCATTGTCAATTTTATTGAGTCGTCCTTCTTTATTGTTATCACAATCGGGGCGATAAAACAATCACTTGTACATTTATCAAGTTTTGTTATATGACCTTCTGTCAATAACTTCTCGATTTCTTTTTCGACTTTATCTTGTATAGGAATTGGGATTCTTCTCCCCTTTTCTTGAATCGGACATAGTGGGTATTTGAATTTTGAACTGGCAATGTGATTTTTTGAAATGCCTTGCCTTTCAAATAAGTTTTTAAATTTAGTGAAAAATTTTTCTTTCCAACCTTCTGACTGCTCGCACATGAGCACGTCAAACCTGGTGAGTTCTTTTGGCGCCGGTCTTTGTGTAGTCACTATTCCCACTTGTCCTTGCAGATCCAATCCCATGATGCATCTAGTTTTTCGTTCTGATACCAGAAAGGTTGCGCCCTTTACCTCCCAGCCCGCTGACCTCAGATTGGTTTTCAGGGCTCCCAGGATACTGATCGGTTGTTTGTTGTATTCCACGAATTTGGTTTGTAAGTTCAATTTGTCGGACGGTATGAATCTCACTTTGTTTGATTTTTCCATGATTTCCTTTGTCGTGGCCCAGTTAAGAAATGAAACAGGACTTCCAGTGTCCACTGTTAATTGAATTATCTGGTTATCTGTTCGTACCATGGCTTTTAGTGATTTTACGCGATTCAATGTTGGATCGCGAATAGAATCTATTTTCTGAACTCGTATCAATTTTCCGTTTGTTTTGTTTCTCATTTCGTTGATTCGATCTTTCCTATATTTTGAAACTCGCTCATTTTCCGGTTGGTAGGTTTGTATTGACATAACTTCAAATTCACTACATGACCCAACACCTTCACTGCTCTGGTCGCATTCCTCTACCGATCTTTCCGAATCTTCCGCAACTTCACTTACTTGTTGGGATCTGCACATTTTGGCGAAGTGATTTGGTTTACCACAGTGTTTACAATTCTTCCCCATCGCTGGACAATTTTTTAGATGTCCCTGTTCAAACGTCCTTCCACATCTATTACATGGTTTTGTTTTCGTGTTTTGAGTTTTGTTATTATTCTGTCTGTTATTTGTTTCTCTTCTATTTGGAGTTTTGGTTTCCCCCCCCCAAATTTCGAACTGCCATTACAGGTTCCTGTTTTTTTCTCACGCCCGATGTGTAATTGCTACTTGATCCTCCTGTAGACGCAGCATTAGTCTTTTGAAAAGCAATTGTGGTTAACTTGCTATGTTCGAATTTTATAGCCCTTTTTAGAACTTCCTCTGGATTCAGAGTTTCGAATGTCAACGTGTCCTGCAATGTCATGCTTTTCATTTTCGAAATGAACAAGTCTCGCACTATTTCATTTTCCAATGTCCCCAGTTCTGAACGAGCAGCTTGAGCAGTTAATGCTGCGTGGAATGATTCTAGAGATTCTCCAGATTCTTGCATTCTCGTAAATAACTTGTATCTTTCGTATGTTACACATTTTACCTTTTGAAATGAGACTTCTGCCAACTCTGTTATTTCTCTGAACGTCATTTTCGATATTTCTGCGTGCGGATTCTTTTGTAGGAATCTCTTCTTTCCCTCTGTGCCCAAAGATAGAAATAATCGTGACACCAGTTTCTTTTGTACTTCGTTGTAGAAGAAATTGTGTCCGACTCGTGGGCCTCTTGTTTTTCTTTCTTCGTTCTCCAATACTACTCTGTCTCTTGCTAATTTATCTCTAAGGATCCTAGCGTTTCTCGCATCTTCGTTCTCCCCTTCCCTGGGCGTTTCCGGGCGTGGTGGTGGTTCCTCTAATATGTCTTTTGGTTCTTCCAAAATAATCTCTGGGTTCACATTTTCTTTGACCGTAACCGCCATGAGAAATTGTTCGAACCAAATTTTGAATTGCCACGGAGGGTCTAGATTCGCTGATGCCCAAAATACCGGAATTCCCATATCCGTTCTGTTGTCTTGAGCTGCGAATCCTGCTGGCTGCGCCATGTGATATGCGTTGCGATATCAATTGAAAACAAGTTGAAATTCAATACTGTATTCTGAATATTGAATTTAGATTTTCTCTTTTCTTGGTTTCTTATGTACTGAGAGATAGATCATTGTTAAGTACTCTGATCTCTCGCTTAATCTCAGTGTCAACACTTACGTATGACCTTGAGAATACCATAAAAAATGATTGAGCACCAGAGGTTAGATGTACATACGTATAATAAATACTGCTACTGCAATAGCGGTATGACAACGAAAAAAGATCACAGGTGAAATGTCTTTTTAAATTTGAGCTGAGGACAACAAAATCTTCCAGATGGTATAATTTAAAAAAACTGTCAGAAACGTTTATTTAACAAGTCGAAAACTGACAGATTAAAAAACCACACCAAGCTAAGATAGCCGGACTTTCCTCAAAAATCGGAACAAAAAATACTTGGGCTAAAACTCTTTGAAGCCTAAAACAGCATGATCTCTTTCAGACATCTTGTGGTGCGTTATTGCTTCTATGTAACTTCTCTTTGTATACAAAAAACAAGCTCATATTAAGTTATCGGTAAATGTAAAGACTACCCAAAAGTACAAAAGATGATACGTAAAAAACAGCGAAGAGATGGCTTGGTTTTTGAAATAAGTTTTTGTATCAAATAATCGTTTATTATAATGGCTGTGAAGTAGGAAAACGAAGAGTAAGTAAAAGTAATAGCATTAAAAAAATCCAACTGTATGTCAATTAATCTTAGGCAGAATTGCACTCTCTTAATTACCCGGGTCGAGATCCCGCTCAAAAACCGCTCAAGATTTGAGCGGTTTGAGCGGTTTTCCAGCAAGATTTGAGCGGTTTGAGCGGTTTGGGCGGTTTGGGCGGTTTTTTTGGAAAAACCGCTCAAACCGCTCAAATCTTGCTTAAAAACCGCTCATTTCTTGCGGTGATTTTTGAACGGTTTTTCAAGCAAGATTTGAGCGGTTTTTGAGCGGTTTTTGAGCGCTCTTCCCGGGTCGAGGTCCCAGACTCATGTCCATACTTTCGCGACCGAAAAACTAAGGCGCGACTTTCACGACCTAGGCGGAAACGGCGCGACTCCAAAGACAACCGCGCGACCGTTTGGCCAGCGCGACCAAAATGTGCACTTTCAATAAGAATGCAGAGTATTCAGTATTCATTGTGGTGCGTAATTTATATTGGCTTCGCTGCGCGACACAATTTTCATGGCCACATGGGCTAACAAATAAGGCGTCTGACTGCGAATCAGAAGATTTGGGGTTCGAATCCCTCTGTGGTCGACTTTTTATTATTAAATTTTGCGCGGTTTTTGAGCGTTTTTTTTAGATAAACCGCTCAAAACCGTTCAAATCTTGCGCGGTTTTTGAGCGATTTTTTTAGATAAACCGTTCAAAAACTGCTCAAACCGCTCATTTTGAAGCAAGATTTTGAGCGTAATTGTCTAAAAAAACCGCTCAAACCGCTCAAATCTTGCTTCAATTTAGGTGAAAATCTCGACTCGGGTAGGCGGGTCAAGACGTTTAGAAGTTAGCAGTGACTAAAAAATCGGTGCCCAGACCTTCATGGTCATGATAGCATCTTTACAAACTTAAGAGACATTAAGTACACAAGTATGTCTTGGGGCAACCGCAAAAATTGAACCATAGGATTTAATTTAGTGAAATTATTTAGCACTTTGAATGATGTAGATTTATAAACACTCAGTTCAGTGTTTTTGTGAAAGTTTAAGGTTCTTTGTAGCCTGCATGCTCTCTCCCTGTGTTGTCTACTTATTTTTTTTGGGTTGGTGAAATAGTACGAAATATGGACTGTTTTGTATGAAATTTCCATATGTCGAAATTGCGTATTTTCACTATATAAGTCCACAATTCTGAGCAAAAATCATTGTTCCAGATGGCTGCTGGTATGTGTCAATATCTTCCCAGCTTTTATTCAGATTATTGTAAAAAAACGCTATTTGTTTCCATTTCCAGTGATTTATAGAAAAATTACATAGTAACACATGGTTATTCCGTCTCCACTCACAACTCTTTATGTTTTTGGAGAATTATAAGTTCCATTTGGTTTTAATAGGAACATTTCATAGCCAAAATCTGCAGAGATTAGAGAAATATGTATACATATATCAAGAAATTGACTGTTTTTACAATTTGTTCAAACACAGATTCTTTTCAAGTTTTGTTACGTCAAGCGGAGAAATATTCAATCAACTTAGCCGAGCAGTTCTAGAAAACTTATGATGGAAAGCAGCCGAAAAAATGCCTAGTATTGCAAAGAAACTACTATTTCGGAAAAAAAATTCAAGAGACTTTATTTATGTTCTAACCAGAAACTGGCTTCGACACAAACTTTTGGTACAGCGTTTCTGGGTAGAAATCAAGAACTTCAAAACTCAAAATATGAATCTGGTTTGTTCAAGATTATTGATTACTTAATTGATTGTCAAGGTTCTGTGCAGCGTGATTATATAAGCTTTGTGATAAAATAATCATTGTCATCAAACTATTACGACGAATGCTCTTAACAAATTACGCTAATGAATCTTTCAAAAGCAAGCTTCGGTTCGGAAACAATAATATCAAATGGAAGAAAAACAATGTAAAATTAAACAGAAAATTCAATAAATGTGAAAAAAGACAAAAAAATACTTTGAACATAACTGAGTTAGTTTGTGAGTTACTTGTCACTTTCTTCTTCAAGTGCCACACCATATTTTCTTCTCGACAGAGATAATTTATCCTGTCGAATCTTAAACTTTAGTATCTTGTACCTTTTATCACGAATGGTTTCAATTTTGCCAATCATGCAGAGAAACTCTTAAAGGACTGAAATTCTTCTTCGGATCTCTGTAGAAGATGTTAAATTCAACCATTTCTTCAAAATGGTCATTTGTAGTAAATGTTCTCTTGCAAGCAAGCAAAAACTATGTCCATATCCCAGATCCACAAACTCATTAAAGTTCTTTTTATTTGAAATATTCGAAAACCCGTACTTTTTTCTCGAGGGTGGTTTAGACATAGCCACTTCTTTTCGAAACTCTCTAATTCTTTTGCTCTCGAGTTCTCTCCATTCTGAAAGATCTAGGATATTTTGCTCACTAGTCTAGGAGACTTTTTTTAAAATTTGAGAATCTTGACAATCATGGTACCAATTTCAAACTGAAAGTAACTTGCCCGTTCTAATATGATTGGCTTCAACTTTCGGGATAGATTTTTTTCCTCTGAAAGTTTTTTCATTATGTTAGTTTGGAAAGAACTGTAAAAGATTTCAAAACGAAATGTTTTTTTTTCAGCTGTAAATTTTTGCCACCTTAGAGTAGGTTTTGGTTACATTATCTAAACCACGCATCTGAGTTCATTCAAAAAGTATACACACTTTTGTCATTTTGATTACAAAGGAGAAACAGTTGTCTCATCAAATTGGTTGAATTTTGTTTTTGAGAGGTTCTGTAGAATAAGATTAAGCTTTGTTAGAAAAATCGAGTTGAATCTAATTTCATTTTTTTTTAACATGAAGAATTTAGAACTGCTCCTAATAATTACAACGCTAGTTGAGTACCTTTATTCAAATTTAAAAAAACAGTTAAATAAATAGAAACGACAATTTTTTTTCCACCAATAACATCATCATAATTTTTGTTCAAATTGGTTTAATTCTGATTGCTTAATTTTTTAATGGATGTTTCTAGAGCTTAGAAAGTTTAGAAAACTCTAAAACGTAATATATAACGTCCTAATGAAAGTTTCTAGAAGTTAATGTGTTGATTTTAACATTTAGAAGATTCCAAATTTTATTGGGTGAAAATATTCTACAACTTTCACTGTTCTAATAAAGTTAAAGTTTAGCGACGTCATTTTGTCCATCGAAATTATTTTTCGGAAAAGACAGTTTCTAAGTTCGGTCGAGAATTTTTTCAGACTCTCGAATCAGCTGTTTCCAGATCTGTTTTCCATTGAGATTTGATTAGTTCTTATAAGAACCTTGTTTCTTTATTACAGCCTAAATACTTTCTATCATGAAAACCTATGTAGTTTTATACCTGTGTGCAAAAACCCTTTTAAAACTTTTGCAATATGTAGAATTTGAGTTGATTTTCTTGACAAGTGTGCAAAGTTTTGATTAACTTTTCTACAAAACGCAAAAGTTGTTTTCATTGTTTAACGAAAATGTATTATGATTTTTGCAAAAAGTAAAGATCGTTGTAGTTTATCACAAGTGTGCGAAATTATTTGGGTAAAATGCATGTTTTCTCTGTTTTTTTCCAACATTTTTTTATTGACGACTTGGACCGCTATTCCCTGTATTAATACAATGTTTTTCTGTTGTTTTTGATCAGTAGACAAGCAAAAATTAGGTTTCTAATTAACTAATTTCGATAATTTTTGATCAACTGAAAGTACAAATCGTTAAAACTGCAAAAAATTTAACAATTTTTAAAAATTAAAAAAAGTGGCTAAAATTGTTTCTTTTTTCGTTGAACTGCGAAAAGTGCTCCAATTTTTTCGACAAAATGTGAAAAATGTTTCACATTTCTGACAAAATCCGAAAAGTGTTTCATTTTTTTTGACAAAGTGCGAAAATGGTTTCGCTTTTTTTGACAAGATGCAAAAAACATATCGATTTTTTCGACAAAATGCGAAAAGTGTTTCACATTTTTCGACGAAATGCGAAAACTGTTTCAATTTTTTTTGGCAATATGCAAAACGTGTTCCTTTTGTTTTGAAAAGATTTAAAAAGTGTTTCAGTTTTTCTACATAATGCGAAAAGAGTTTCATTTTTTTTAAATATGAGACAAGACTGCAAAAAAACCATTAGACATTTTACTTGACAGCAATTTTTCTAATGTTTTTTCTAACTTGTGTGCAAATTTGAAGTGCTAAATTAAGTTGTATTTTATTAATTGTTTTTCAATGGGTTACCCTGAACTTCTGTTTTTTTCTCATAATTAAAATGCAGTTGGAGAAATTAATTAATTACAAAGAAAAAAAAAGCACTAAGCATCAATTATTTACAAAAACATTCAAACAAAAAGCTGTCGAGCAGCTGCGTTCACAAAATTTTGTAAATTCTCAATGAAGCTCAAAGCTAGTCGTCGGTGATTGTCTTGGTGGTTCGCTGAATAGAGGTCTTGGCTCAGAAAAACCCTTACCCTATTCGATGGTAATTGTGCTCTCCACAGATGGGTCTTCCCAAAAAAAGAGGAAATCGTCGACTGGTTGAGCCCCATATCTTGGGTCAGGAATGTCGGGGTAGTTCATTCGCATGTGCTCAGCCACTTGCTCCATCATTTGCATTGTTACAAGTTGGTTCTCTGTGATGGGAACTTGCATCATATAGTGCTCGTTGAAATTCCTTCGCATCACTTCCACCATGTGCCAGACTTTGACGGGAATGTCCATTCGTACCAGAAAAACTCCAGAGACTGTTTCTCGCACTCGAGTTTGTACTAGATCAGGCAAAAATTCTACAGGATACATGAGGTTGCTGTTATGCACTGAGAAGATCATTTTGAGCACAAAGTTGAAAAAAGATACAAAGTAAAAACAAGAGGGAGCTGAGAGAGGGGTTAGCTGACGAAAGCTAAGTTGAAATTAGGGTAATGAGAGTTGAGAGAGGAGGTAATTGATGGTAGTTTAGTTGAAATCAAAATGAGTTTTAGTTAGGAGTGAGGAGTACCTTGAACTCGAGTAAGTGGGTTTAACCAATCAGAATTGATTTTCCTTATTTCGATTGTAGTCGTGTCCAATCAGATTTTTGCTTCCTTTTATGAAATTTTTATATAAAAGTCGTGTCCAATTGGTATCAAAATTCCATTTCAGGTACTTTTTACATATTGTCGTTTCCAATCGCAAAAATAATCTTTTTTAATCTAGTTGTCGTTTACAATTAGAGAACCCTTTTTAGGGCTTAAATCTGCCAAATAATCCAAACTATATATGAAAGCAACCGCTAAAATAATTGACCAAGAATTGTTTGCCGTAAAAATATGAAATAATGCCGATATAAGTTAAAAAAGAAAGAAAATTAGATCAAAGAGCATTTCCATGTTTTTTCCATCAAAATAATTGTTTTTTTTTTGTAGTAACCAATGAGAATTTTTCTAAAAACAAATATATATCTGTTTCCTTAAAAGATGTAAGTCAGCTGTAAGTTTAAAGCTTTGATACTCAATACTTGGTTCAAAAATAACCTCTTTGGTTGAGTAAGTTTTTCTAAAGAGACCTTTACTCAGTCGGGTAACTCTAAATTGTACAAAAAAAAACGTCCAAAATTTATGAGAAAAATATGAGTCAATATCTATTTCATCAATAAGAAAATCAGTTGGAATTTTTTCTCTTTTCTTGTAAAGTAACTCGAAAAAAATCAAATGGTTTTTGCTAGTTAATTTCCAAATAATTATTAAGGTTTTTGTTTAAGTAATAAGTTTTTCACTTTTAGAAAATGCTGGAATCTGATTGGTTGAACTCAAACAAGGAGTGATACTAGAATAATACTCAATTTTGTTGTTTGGTTTTATCTAAGCAACAGTATTTCAAACTTATTTCATTCTAATTTTCTTTTGTTAAAAGCAATCGCTCAATACTTTGTAAAACTTCTTGAAATAATTTCAAATTTTTTCAACAATTCAAAAAAAGTAAAAAAAAAGTCCAGTAATTTTTTGAGACATTTTAATTCTCTCATTTTGAAATGTACCAAGTACTAACTCCTTTATTTTAAACTTGATAATTCTACCATTTTTCAGATGCCGTCACTGAATAGAAACGAGCACGTACGGTGTGAGGACTGTGGAAACAAATACGTTAGGGCGCATGCAGCTCGACTCCACAAAAATTGTCGAGCAGGGATTATTTCTTGTCCTGAATTAATATATTTCACTTACAATAGGCCAGAAATGACTTATCACGTGGCCAAAAAGCATGCTACATCAACTTCCAAACAATCAACGGTTTGCTCGTCTTGCGAGAAGGAGTTTCCGAGTTATTACTCGCCCCAATAACAACGGAGAAAAGAACAGGGAGCGAAACAACGGAAACTAAGTGATACTATGGCAAACTTGAACAAGATTGTGGAGGAGGAAGGAGAAGATGGAGATCAGCTCATAAAGGAGTTGAGTGCTTGTCCACATTTTCTGGTGGATACTGAGATGGATACTGAGATGTTCCTTTTTTTTTGAAAAGATTTTTTAAGCAGTTTTTGAAAGATTTTTTAATCATTATAGTCAACACGTTTCTCTGAAAATAAACTATGAGCATTTCGTCGTACTTTTTCTTACAGAAATTGTTCCAAACAACCATAAATTTTTTTTCAGCTTTCAAATTTTATGGTTTTTTATTGATACTAAAAATTGTATCAGACTACAAAATCCCAGAAAAATTACTGAGTTCAGTTTTGAAAAATTGTGTTTTGTCCAAATTTGTAAAAATCAAGGTTTTTCAACATGAGAAAAGCCAAAAGTTAGGTTAAGACTTTCACACAGATCAACTATTTTTTTGTCTTGTAAAATCAAGTTGTGATTTGCATATGAAATTATTTAATTATTTAGAAAAAAACTCATTTCTTTATATGGCGAGGATGTTTTTACTACAGCTAATTAGAAAATTTTTTAGCACAAAATTAGGTTCGACTTGGCGTTTGAAAACAAACAAAAACACTAAATTTGATTTTTCAAAAACCCTTATTTTTGATTTTTTTAATTTCCTAATGTTAAAAACTCAGACTGGCTTACGTTGTAACCACAAAACGTTGCGTTTTTCTGACAATATTTTCAAAAATTTCCCTTAAAACGTCAATCTGTGCAGCGAAATTAGTAAACAAAGACCCGAGTTGGACTTGCTCAATGTGTTATTACAGCTACTTATTAGAAAATCGCGACTAAAACTTCCAACTATGTCTCGGCTTAATTTTCGACCATTCGTAGACAAAAATTGTACCATCGTAACCAAGACATGCTTTTTTCAGATATTATCCGCCAATTAAAAAAATCTAGAGTATTGGCGGATAAAATCTCACCTTATCAGGCTGACCAGACACTCGCTTAGAAAATGATAATACTTTCTTGGTCGATAGAGGACAAATCTAAAATCAGATGATTTTAATAAAATATATGTCTTCTTGACAAACATTTAAAATTGAATTCACATACTTAGTTTTTGACTCAATCACTATTTTATAAAATATCTTTCTGTGACTTGAATAATATTATACGTGTTTTTTTTTTGTAAATCTGCATCTCTTCTCAACTTGTTTTGAAGAACTAAATAGTGTTTGATAGAGTTTGTATTCAAACGCCTATATCTTCCAGCTGTTGTTAGATTTTGCAATCTCAGTGAAATTATTTTTCAAAATTCAACTTAATATGATTTCTTCTTCGAGATCACTCTCAATCAATTCGAACTCAACTCGTTTTGAAAAAATTCAAGGTTTTTTTGCTCGCATTTTTTTGAGTTTTCTTTCTTCTTTTTCGAAATCTTAGATGATATGTGTAGCTGTTTTTTTTGTTGACATTGGTGATATTTCAAAAAATGCAAATTGTTGCGCGTGTCTTTTCCGGAATGGAATTGTATCTTTAGATTACTATCACTCAAGTCTTGTTTCCTCAGATAGGGAAGAGAAAATAATTTACTCTATCTTTTGCTCTAAAACTGTTTTTGGGGCAAAATTTGACGGATCTTTAGTCGTGTCAAAATAAGTTAAGTAATTATCGAGAAACTCATCGTTTTTTTCTCTTGAAAGCACCAACTAAATTTACAGTAAATTCCTTTGTATCTCATCGAGCTAATAAAAATTTGTCCAATCTTTTTCTGTGAGAGTTCAAAGCAATATGCACTATTGACTTAAAAATCGCCTTTACAGCTGTGTAAAATGAATCGAAACCTTTGGCACGATTTCTTCTTTTTCTGGATTATTATTTTTTTAACCGGAAAATTAATTCTTTTTGATAAACGACTAAGGGACGAATACAATCATATCCATACTAAATCAAGCGGCTTATGACAAAAAAGGTGATAAAATATACCACTTTTCCCTTTATTTGAAATTAAATCATCTAGAGCAGTATTA
Organism: Symsagittifera roscoffensis; assembly: GCF_963678635.1. Classification (NCBI taxonomy): domain Eukaryota; kingdom Metazoa; phylum Xenacoelomorpha; order Acoela; family Convolutidae; genus Symsagittifera; species Symsagittifera roscoffensis. The sequence goes on along the minus strand of NC_087069.1, from coordinate 47,492,845 downwards.
TTTTGTGTTAATTATTATAATTTTTTCAGAAGAGCAAGAAAAACTCGTCGTTATAGGTTTTCAGTCGCTCATTAACAGATTAAAATTTTTGGTCAGTAGAGGATGTATTGTATTTAAACTATTCGGAAACTGTTTGAACTAGTGAAAATACAGAGAAGTATTAGGTGGTTTCTTCAAAAGTGTTTGCCGCTGTTCCTGATGACAAAAGAACTCTGGATGAAATTTAACCACTATTTGTATACAATTCCAGCCAATCAACTGTTTTGGAATTCTTTTTGAAATCGATTGAACCAAGGAAACTTTGGGATCTTGATAACATTTTGAAACTGAAATCACATTTTTTCTATTTGAAGCAAATAACAATTTATAAAACAGCTTTTGGTGACTTGAAAAAAATTAAACGTGTTTTTTTTGTTCTCTTCTCTTTTTGCTATGGGGAATTAAGTCTCCTTTCATATAGTTTTTATTCAAACGCCTGTGTTTTTCAGCTGTTACTAATCCTACAAAATGCTTAGAACCATCACAAGTAGCAATATAATTTAGTTAGTTTCTTTTTTGAGAATATTCTAAATCATTCCGAAGTCAACTCTTTCAAAAACTCAAAGTTATTTATAAGCATTAGTCCATGAATAAGTTGTTAAAGTTGATAAAAAGGAAAAAAAAATTCGAGGTAGGATTGAACTGTACCCTTTTGCAACCACTCAAACACCAATTGGGGTCGACCAAATCCAATGACCAACTAGGGAAAAACTCGTTCTTTTGTAGATAAAAATTTATTTATAGCTTTGAAGAAAGTTAAACATAACCACCTAACCTTGATAAACTAAATTGAAAACGTTTGTTTTTTACATGCAGAGCACAGGAAAAATCAAACCAAATCCAATGACCAACTAGGGAAAAACTCGTTCTTTTGTAGATAGTAATTTATTTATAGCTTTGAAGAAAGTTAAACATAACCACCTAACCTTGATAAACTAAATTGAAAACGTTTGTTTTTTACATGCAGAGCACAGGAAAAATCAAACCAAATCCAATGACCAACTAGGGAAAAACTCGTTCTTTTGTAGATAGTAATTTATTTATAGCTTTGAAGAAAGTTAAACATAACCACCTAACCTTGATAAACTAAATTGAAAACGTTTGTTTTTTACATGCAGAGCACAGGAAAAATCAAATGACATTTTAAATCTCTCATTTTGAAATGTACCAAGTACTCGCTTCTTTATTTTAAACTTAATATTTCTACCATTTTTCAGATGCCGTCACTGAATAGAAACGAGCAAGTACGGTGTGAGGACTGTGGAAACAAATACGTTAGGGCGCAAGCAGCTCGACTCCACAAAAACTGTCGAGCAGGGATTATTTCTTGTCCTGAATTAATATATTTCACTTACAATAGGCCAGAAATGACTTATCACATGGCCAAAAAGCATGCTACATCAACTTTTGCTCGTTTTGCGAGAAGGAGTTTCCTAGTTATTACTCGCCCCAATAGCAACGGAGAAAAGAACAGGGAGCGAAACAACGGAAACTAAGTGATACTATGGCAAACTTGAACAAGATTGTGGAGGAGGAAGGAGAAGATGGAGATCAGCTCATAAAGGAGTTGAGTGCTTGTCCACATTTTCTGGTGGATACTGAGATGGATACTGAGATGTTCCTTTTTTTCGAAAAGATTTTTAAGCAGTTTTTGAAAGTTTTTTTAATCATTATAGTCAACACGTTTCTCTGAAAATAAACTATGAGCATTTCGTCGTACTTTTTCTTACAGAAATTCTTTAAAACAACCATAAGTTACTTTTCAGCTTTTAAATTTAATGGTTTTTATTGATACTAAAAATTGTATCAGACTACAAAATCCCAGAAAAATTACTGAGTTCAGTTTTGAAAAATTGTGTTTTGTCCAAAAATGTAAAAATCAAGGTTTTTCAACATGAGAAAAGTCAAAAGTTAAGTTAAGACTTTCACACAGATCAACTATTTTTTTGTCTTGTAAAATCAAGTTGTGATTTGCACATGAAATTATTTAATTATTTAGAAACAACTCATTTTTTTATATGGCGAGAATGTTTTTACTACAGCTAATTAGAAAAATTTTTTAAGTTAAATTTAGGTTCGTCTTGGCGTTTGAACACAAACAAAAACACTAAATTTGATTTTTCAAAAATCCTTATTTTTTATTTTTTTTTATTTTTCAATGTTAAAAACTCAGACTGGCTTACGTTGTAACCACAAAACGTTGCGTTTTTCTGACAATATTTTCAAAATTTTCCCTTAAAACGTCAATCTGTGCAGAGAAATTGGTAAACAAAGACCCGAGTTGGACTTGCTCAATGTGTTATTACAGCTACTTATTAGAAAATCGCGAATAAAACTTCCAACTATGTCTCGGCTTAATTTTCGACCATTCGTAGACAAAACTTTGGACCATCGTAACCAAGACATGCTTTTTTCAGATATTATCCGCCAATTAAAAAAAATCTAGAGTATTGGCGGATAAAATCTCACCTTCTCAGGCTGACCAGACACTCGCTTAGAAAATGAGAATACTTTCTTGGTCGATAGAGGACAATTCTAAAATCAGATGATTTTAATAAAAGCTATGTCATCTTGACAAACATTTAAAATTGAATTCACATACTTAATTTTTGACTCGATCACTATTTTATAAAATATCTTTGTGTGACTTGAATAATATTATACGTGTTTTTTTTTGTAAATCTGCATCTCTTCTCAATTTGTTTTGAAGAACTAAATAGTGTTTGATAGAGTTTGTATTCAAACGCCTATATCTTCCAGCTGTTGTTAGATTTTGCAATCTCTGTGAAATTATTTTGCAAAATTCAACTTAATATTGTTTCTTCTTCGAGATCACTCTCAATCAATTCGAACTCAACTCGTTTTGAAAAAATTCAAGTTTTTTTTGCTCGCATTTTTTTGAGTTTTTTTTCTTCTTTTTCGAAATCTTAGATGATATGTGTAGCTGTTTTTTTTGTTGACATTGGTGATATTTCAAAAAATGCAAATTGTTGCGCGTGTCTTTTCCGGAATGGAATTGTATCTTTAGATTACAATCAATCAAGTCTTGTTTCCTCAGATAGGTAAGAGAATCTAATTTACTCTATCTTTTGCTCTAAAACTGTTTTTGGGGCAAATTTTGACGGATCTTTAGTCGTTTGAAAATAAGTAAAGTAATTATAAAACAGCTTTTGGTGACTTGAAAAAAATTAAACGTGTTTTTTTGTTCTCTTCTCTTTTTGCTATGGGGAATTAAGTCTCCTTTGATATAGTTTTTTTTCAAACACCTGTGTTTCTCAGCTGTTATTAATCCTACAAAATGCTTAGAACCATCACAAGTAGCAATATAATATAGTTAGTTTCTTTTTTGAAAATATTCTAAATCATTTCCAAGTCAACTCCTTCAAAAACTCAAAGTTATTTATAAGCATTAGTCCATAAATAAGTTGTTAAAGTTGATAAAAAGGAAAAAAAATTCGAGGTAGGATTGAACTGTACCCTTTTGCAACCACTCAAACACCAATTGGGGTCGACCAAATCCAATGACCAACTAGGGAAAAACTCGTTCTTTTGTAGATAAAAATTTATTTAGAGCTTCGAACAAAGTTAAACATAACCACCTAACCTTGATAAACTAAATTGAAAACGTTTGCTTTTTACATGCAGACCACAGGAAAAATCAAATGATTGCACATAATAGCATCAAAACTATAACCACAAATTGACACAAGAAAAATGTGAAAAAAATTACATGCTCGTCCAAACAACTTCATGATTATTTTTTCATGTCATCAATTTTTTATCAAAAAAGAAATTTCTCAATTATACAAAAAAATTCATGGTCGACCAATTTAACTTTAGAAGTAAAATTGATGAAATTGATGCAAAAAAACGATTTTGAAAAAAGTTTGGACAGCAATATTTAAAAACATTCGAATCCACTTTTTGTAAAAAAAAATTTTTTTTTTCCAGAAAGAGAACAGTTTTTGCTTGGCGAAATGGTTAAATTACTGTGAACATTATCGTCACCTTTGAATATCAAAATTTTAATTCTTGCACAAACTGCTCCCATACATTCCATAAAGATGCCTCAAACACCAAGCAGAATTTCGATGAAAGCCTGTTTTGCTGAAGCAAACATTTTAACAAACATGCAAAAAAAATTAAACCGGTAATGTCAACCACAAAACATTTGCATCGTAACAAAATTCAGGTCCATTTTGTGTAATAAATTTCACAGCCCCTGCATAATCATGAAGAAATGCATGGACTCTTAAATTTAATTTGGTTGCAAAAAATTAATCTATATACGCTTTTCTGTATCCAATAAGATCACCAAAAAAAGGAAAGTTTTGGTCTGTTTTGTTGAAATTGATGTCCATGTTCAAAACTGCAAGAGAATAAAAGTAGGCAGCGCTCATTTTCATTTTTTTTGTTTTCTTGTATAAATCCACAATTCAAAGCAAAACAACCACATTCAAAAAAAGCCAGTAAAGGAAAAAAAACGCGATGTCATTTGTGTTTTCAAAAATTGCATCCACACTTCATGCTCCTGGAGCCCATACAAAATTTTCCGCCAAAATCCTTGCTTACAAAAATTGCAAAAATAAAAACTCTGGAAAATTACATTTTTTTTCGAAAATTTTTTGACATATTGAAAAACGCTAAGCCATCAACTTGCTCAAACCTAAAACACACAACTAATTGATTGAAATTTTTTCAACACAATATAGGAAAAATGCCATACATCCTGAAAAACTGAAATTTTTATTGCAAAAAATTGTCCGAAGAAAGTTTCAGGAAAAAAGTTTTTCTAACAGAAAGTTTTAGCACCTGTAAAAACCAGAAATTTATAAACTAAAAATACCAATTCAAAATCTTTATACCACTTGTTGAACTACAGCTATTAGACGCGCAATTTGGATAATAGAAAAAGGCAGATGGCCAAATTAAAATCATCATGCGGAAAAAAAACCTTTACGGGAAAAATCTTTTACGGAAAAAATTAAAAAGTTAAAATTCAAATTTTTCGTCAAGCAATAAAGCAATAATCCAACTCATTTTTCTTTGAAAATTTATCGCGAAATTTCATCTCGTATAATAAAAATATATTTTTTTGCAAATTACATTTTGGTTTAAAAGACAACAACTTAAAGAAATTGGTTGTTCTTCACAGTTCTCAACAAAAAACAATTCTTCGTAACAGTTTTTTGTGAATAGTTGAAAGCACGGCACAAAAGTGAATAAACCGTTTTTTTTTTGGGACTGAGAAAACCTTACAGCTTTTTTTTTGGTTGGGATGGTTTTTGAGAATAAAAAATTGGTCTTTTCCTAAGTAAAAATTTGAATAGAGGAGCAAATTGATCAGATAGTTTTACAGACGCCAAAGTTTTCAGAATAAACAAAAAAAGTAGGCAGCATGAATAATTCAATCGAGCATTAAAAGAATTAGGACTTAACAAGGATTTTGATTGAAAATTTCAGGTTTGGAAAATGAGTAGAGGTTACTTCTTTTTGAAAAATCCACAAACCTAAGCAAAAACCCTTGTTTCAGATGGCTGCTGCTATTTCTCAAGCTCTTCACAGCTTTCATTCAGATTCTGATGAAAAACCGATTTTGATTTCAGTCTTTAGTGTTTTTTCAGTTATCAAAATTTATATTTTAATTCAAATTTTTTGCGTGCTTGTTTTCATTTCTTACTGTTTCCAAGTATCCTATCTGAGCTTTTGCCAGAAACTGGCTTCTGCGCCAACTATTGGCTCAGCATTTGTAGAAAGGTTTCGTTATGCACGATAATTAAAATAAAAATCTCAATTTGTTAAAAATATTTGACAGTTTTTTTTGAAGTTTATGGGTTTTTTCAATTAGTAATCATGTGCAATTTAACTTTCCTATGGAAAACAAACAGTTGGTAAGTTTTTTCCGAATGTTCACAAAAGTGCACGAATTGTTCAAATTTTTCAAACTTCTTATACTCAAAAGTTACCGTATCTTTATAATTTAATTGCAGAGGTCCTACCAATTTTTAATTAGCTGCAAAATGCGTTTAAGTTTTTCAAAGAGACGCAAGGTTTCTTTTCAAAATTTTACAGAAAACTTTCTGCTAATTGCCAAAATCATTAAAATTATTTTACAATTCGACTTGACTTTTACACAAAAGATGCACACATTCAATTTTTCATTCATATTTAGTTTTTTTCAACATAATTAAATAAATGGTTTATTTGCAAGTTGAAAGAAGTATTATAACCTCTTAAGAAATGTGATAAAAGACTTTTCTTCTCTTATCTGCGGGAAAGTTCACATCTGACAGAATCTTATTGGGTAATACATAAAAAACAATGCCAAACAGATTGCTGTTTAGTAAGAATCAGAACGATGGGTGATTTCCAGCTTTAAGTTTGGAAAATGGTCCAAAACACTCCCCTCCTCAATTTATATATGAGACTTTGGCTTTAGTGTACAAAACAATACGGTTTGCTCAGTACATCCCTGAGAATGATTCAACAAGTTCATGCAATATGTTGTCGGTGCTCGATGGGAAGGAAAGAGAATCACTCTATGGAGTTGTTGCTGAGACGATGAAGCTTCTGGGTAACAGTTCGTACGGTTATCAATTCATTGACAGATCTTGACAAACAATTCACACAGAATTTTACTAAGAAAAGATTCAAATATTTTACCCAAATGAGAAATTTTTAATGATGAAAGCCATAGATTTAGTAAACAATCATACGATGCAGTGATTATGTTTTTCTTTGTCTTTTTTTCTGGAAAAAAAAATATTATTTTTCTTCGAAGTTTCAACAAGGTCTCAGCATAGTTTCAGGCAGTTTCGTCATGAACTCGTCATGAACTCAGCATAGTTTTCTTCGAAGTTGGTAAGAACATTAGTAAAACATAGAGTAATTCATATTATCTTAAACATCTTTTCATCTTTTTCATCTCAAACCTTGTAGATTAATACAGAGGCAAACCAATAACATATTTTAATACATTGAAGGATTATTTACCCATACATTAGTGACCGCAGCTTAATTGACGGGCCACACCCTAACAAGCCACAAACACACCCTCCTCACCACTCTATTGCCAAAAATATATACTACTTAATAATATGAAGCATAATGTTTCTAACAACCCAACTAATTTTCCTTGAACCCAAATTCCTCGAAAATGGATCCGAACCTAGGTATCTGAAAAAGTTACCCTCAGAAGTAGGTATATCGAAATTTGGAAAACTATGTCAATTAGTATCATTTTTTAAGAAAAAACCTGTTGAATTATTCCGGCTTTTTTCTTTGACTCTGTCTGTACGTTATGGACGGAACTGGAAGTTCACAATAGCAAAATTGCAAATTGACAGCTCTCAGCCAGTGTCAAACGTAAAATAAAAATAGGCTATAAAATTTCAAAACCATTGAACTCAATATTTATTTGTTTTTCAGCTGGTTGCATTTTAATAAGTCGTTAGTAATAAATCCGTTCTCTGCACGCGGGGTCATCGCTTTGGTACTTTTTTATCTGAAACGCGGAACCAAAAATTTATTAAAAGAGTTTACAAAATACTTTTTGGGATTGTTCAGCTTCTTCCCTATCATCTTGTTTTGAGGTACTAAGTTCTTTCGAAGCCAGCCAAAAGTTGAACTAACAGTAGATATCTAGGCAAAATGCATTATTTGACCCTCTCTTACTGCATAGTAATGCAATCTCACTGAAACTTATAATTTTTTGTTAAAAGAATGAAAGTGGCTGATGTTGTGTATTCAACTCCATAGGGGAAATTTTTGGACGTTCTTCATAACCTTTTGCAACACTATTTCAGTCACGGTTCAAGGTTTGATCATCAATTTAGTTTAATTTGTTTAATCACCATGAACAATGTTCCGCATAGTTTTTTAGCAGTAACATGTTTTTATCAGAGCTAGATCTGAGACTCGGAGAGCTGAACTTGTCCGAAAAAATTTTTGAATGATTAAACCTTCAACTAATTGTGAAGTCGAGAACCTGCAAAGGAGAACTATTTGAACAAACTTTTTACATTTTCGTAAATGTAAAAAAAAAACAGATAAAAAATCTATAGGCTTTGTCAGTTTTTTCCATTTACTGCATGCATGGTCTACAATGCAACAGTTTTTGTTACTTTTATACAATCAGCTTTAGCTTTTGCGTATGTTCCTGTGCGTATTTTTCTTGATTTCAGAACATGTAAAGTCGTCATTTTTTTGACATTTCATCTGACGTTTAGTTAGATTAGTTGTCTCTTTTCTGCTTCCGTGCCATCTCCAGAAAAAAACAAAAAACTGGAAAATAGCAAGAATAGAGAATACCAGTCAAGCCTTCCTCAATTTTTGACACAACTGCCGTCTGACACCATGCATCAAAAATAACATGTGTGCCTTCGCCTAAGACATCACAAAATAGGAAATCAGGTTTGCGACTCAATGATGGAATCAGTCCTGTAACGTTGCACCACTCCGTAAAACTTTTGATTCCACAGCACCCAAACTTATGTTGAAACATATCCCAAACACTCCCGTTATTTTCTCTGTAATTTTTTATTGACTCATTGAGCCAGCCTTTGACTGTATCCTCAAAATAAATTCCGCGTTTCAGATAAAAAAAATTACCAAAGCAATTTGATGAGCTATAACATCTGCATGCTGGAATTATGTCAATACGATTTCCACTCAGATTTTTCCACAAATAAAGCATCAAAAAAACCAGAGCAACTGCTGTATACACCAAAAAACTGAAAATCAGTGGCACAATACAGGCGATAAATCTAATTCCAACCACTATATGTTTGATTTCTTGGATAAAAGGGAATTACCTGGATTAAATCACACACCAGTTAAAAATTAGTAAGACAGAAAAAAGGACACCTTCAATCAATCGAAAGTGTACGACTTCAAATTTCATGTCTAAGACCTCCTCGTTTTTTGAAATTATATTGGCGTAAAGTATGATGACTTACGAAGGCAGAACAGTGTGAAAAAAATCAGTAAGCAGTTAGAAGCATGCAGGAAAACCAACATCAGCCATGGAAAAATGTATGGATCCGTGCTCTTTTCTTTTTTGTTTTGTTCTTGTTATATAAAAAAAAAGAATACAAAACCCCAAAAAATAGGAGCTGGATTGATTTCACAATTAATCCAGCATATATTACTGTATATTTATAGTCCTGCATTACCGAAGCCAGTGTCAAACGTAAAATAAAAATAGGCTATAAAATTTCAAAACCATTGAACTCAATATTTATTTGTTTTTCAGCTGGTTGCATTTTAATAAGTCGTTAGTAACAAATCCGTTCTCTGCACGCGGGGTCATCGCTTTGGTACTTTTTTATCTGAAACGCTGAACCAAAAATTTATAAAAAGAGTTTACAAAATACTTTTTGGGATTGTTCAGCTTCTTCCCTATCATATTGTTTTGAGGTACTAAGTTCTCTCGAAGCCAGCCAAAAGTTGAACTAACAGTAGATATCTAGACAAAATGCATTATTTGACCCTATCTGGCTGATGTTGTGTATTCAACTCCATAGGGGAAATTTTTGGACGTTCTTCATAACCTTTTGCAACACTATTTCAGTCACGGTTCAAGGTTTGATCATCAATTTAGTTTAATTTGTTTAATCACCATGAACAATGTTCCGCCTAGTTTTTTAGCAGTAACATGTTTTTATTAGAGCTAGATCTGAGACTCGGAGAGCTGAACTTGTCCGAAAAAATTTTTGAATGATTAAACCTTCAACCAATTGTGAAGTCGAGAACCTGCAAAGGAGAACTATTTGAACAAACTTTTTACATTTTGGTAAATTTAAAAAAATACCAGATAAAAAATCTATAGGCCTTGTCAGTTTTTTCCTTTTACTGCATGCATGGTCTACAATGCAACAGTTTTTGTTACTTTTCTACAATCAGGTTTAGCTTTTGCGTATGTTCCTGTGCGTATTTTTCTTGATTTGAGAACATGTAAAGTCGTCATTTTTTTGACATTTCATCTGACGTTTAGTTAGACTAGTTGTCTCTTTTCTGCTTCCGTGCCATCTCCAGAAAAAAACAAAAAACTGGAAAATAGCAAGAATAGAGAATACCAGTCAAGCCTTCCTCAATTTTTGACACAACTGCCGTCTGACACCATGCATCAAAAATAACATGTGTGCCTTCGCCTAAGACATCACAATATGGGAAATCAGGTTTGCGACTCAATGATGGAATCAGTCCTGTAACGTTGCACCACTCCGTAAAACTTTTGATTCCACAGCACCCAAACTTATGTTGAAAAATATCCCAAACACTCCCGTGATTTTCTCTGTAATTTTTTATTGACTCATTGAGCCAGCCTTTGACTGTATCCTCAAAATAAATTCCGCGTTTCAGATAAAAAAAATTACCAAAGCAATTTGATGAGCTATAACATCTGCATGCTGGAATTATGTCAATACGATTTCCACTCAGATTTTTCCACAAATAAAGCATCAAAAAACCAGAGCAACTGCTGTATACACCAAAAAACTGAAAATCAGTGGCACAATACAGGCGATAAATCTAATTTCAACCACTATATGTTTGATATCTTGGATAAAAGGGAATTACCTGGATTAAATAACACACCAGTTAAAAATTAGTAAGACAGAAAAAAAGGACACCTTCAATCAATCGAAAGTGTACGACTTCAAATTTTATGTCTAAGACCTCCTCGTTTTTTAAAATTATATTGGCGTAAAGTATGATGAAGTACGAACGCAGAACAGTGTGAAAAAAATCAGTAAGCAGTTAGAAGCATGCAGGAAAACCAACACCAGCCATGGAAAAATGTACGGATCCGTGCTCTTTTCTTTTTTGTTTTGTTCTTGTTATATAAAAAAAAAGAATACAAAACCCCAAAAAATAGGAGCTGGATTGATTTCACAATTAATCCAGCATATATTACTGTATATTTATAGTCCTGCATTACCGAAGCCACAGAAGTTTGACAGCCCACTTCGTAGACTTGATCATTAATGTTGTCTAAATTGCAATGAAGCCCGCAACAGCGACGCCCGCAACACCCGCAATAGATTGAAAATATAGAGCGGTTTCGGGCGCAATCGGGAAGTTCGGGCTTGTAACACGACTGCGGTAAATTCAGATCGCCATTTTCCGACCAACCCGTGTAGTTGTTTGCACCGCAACAGTCATGTCGAATCTGATGCATACTCCACGAAGTGAGCAGCCAGGACATGGTATCAATCAACCATTTCTCGACTTTTTTGTGATTGAAGTCAAACTTGTGCTGTATGAACCAAAACATTAAATCAATCTCGAACGCTACCTCAAGCGCCTGGATAACGCTAAAAGTACGTGCAATTGTTTTGTTTCCACCAAAAGTTGCACCAATCCATCCAAACACAGAACACAAAAGAATAGTTGAATAGTTCCCATTATAAATGGTGTACAAATTACAACACTTGGAACGCAAAGACCAAAAATATTGTATAAATCTGATGTAAGACCAAGAATATAGTATTGGCAAACGACTAAAACGCTTGGTGGAATAAGACAAAAAAGACAAAAGGGAGAATTGTTACATTACGTGCATAACAACCTTTGAATAGTCTGGTAGCTTTTTTTCTCAGACGTGTAAACATTTTCTCGAATTTAAGCTCTCGAAAAAAATTTAGATAGTTTTTTAACGAAATCAATAATTGTATTGCTTTAATTCAACCTACGAAAAATTATTGAATATGCTGACATGAAAAAAACTTACTTCATCAAGAACCAAATGCATATATAGAAAAACAAATATAAAATTAGGTTGAAGCAGCATTTTTAAAACCAGTGACACTTTTCTTATAAATATTTTTTGCTTTCTGCTGTGCATTTAAAAAAAGCTCAGTGGTGTGTTTTTTGTATAATTGGGACTTTGTTTTTAGAAATCCTTCCCAGGGGACATCCCTGGAGCCAAGGCTGGCCACGGAAACAGCCAATTCAAAATCTTTCAAATATTTCCTTGGGTTATCTGGAGAAGACTAAGATTCCAAAGTTGTTTTTCAATGAATTTTGCAAGGAAGCAGGCTGGCTTCTATGTTTGTTGGTTTCAAACTAGACCGATTTTCCAATCTGAACAAAAAAAAATAAAAAAGAAACTCCATTGACATTAAAAGGTTGATTTTACATGTATATTTGATAACACAACAGTACTTTGTTACAAGCACAATTTTGAAAAAGTATTTATCTGTGATTTTCTTGTAAAGTGATTTGCTTGCAATTTATCTGTGATTTCCGATTTGACCAATATGCTTCAAACAAATTTCGTGCTAATAACGGTTAGTGGAAAACTTATCCATTTCAAAAATCGTTCCAAATAAAATTGGAGCGTGCTATTTTGATTATTTAGGACTGAATTATAACGAATATTATCAACTTGTACTTACATAGCGTGTGAGAGGATGATTTCAAAAAGTAAACACTGCTGGAATGACTTTAAAAGACAATTTGCTAGTTGGCATTTAAAAAAAATATCCAGGTTGTGGTTGTATTTTCATATGACTTACCACACGTTACCTGTACATGGGAGTCCATCCCTGGGGACAAGCTTGGTCAGCGTAAACCAAGTTAAAGTTTTGCAGGCACTGCTCAGGCTTTCTCGGAGAATTTTAAGAGCCCAGGGTTGTTTTTCGAGGAGTTTGCAAAGTTTTCAATAGTTTATCTACAATTTTGTAATGAATTTCTAATCAAATAGTAGAAAAGTTTGCCTTAAAATCATAGCTACTCTTGACCTGGTCAAAATGAGTTACATCTTACCACTTCAAAAAATAGAAGGAAAGACGGTTCCACACAAAACGGACATTCCAATTTTCGTATGTTTACCTTCAAATATTTAATCTAGACTACAGAACATTGAAAAACAAACTTCTTTTTTGCTTGCTAGTCTTTCCTCTCAAAATGTTTGTTTGAGCAAAAAAAGGGTTTTGTTTGGTTTTTTAGATAAAGAAGTGATTTTTGATTTAAAATCTTGTTAGAGGGGAGCGTCACAAAGCAACCCAGTTTTAAAATAATTAAATCCGTAAATAAATCTGTTCGGCTGAGTATCCGAAAAAGTTTCCTTTGAACAAAGATAATTAAGGGAAACAGTCAATTACTGGTTTTCAATTCTCTTTTTTGCAATAGTAAACAAATTTAATTTTAAAGTTTCTGTGGGGGTTCCTGGATGAGTCCTACCAGGAGTTTCCGATTTTTTCCGGTGCCTTTAAGTTCTTATCAGGAAGTCCGAGGTTTTCTGGCTATGTAACTCGGCGCAACAAAGAAAAAATTCTTGACTAATAAGTCTTGGACACAACCAAAAATTTCCTTGACACGACCAAAATTGTCCTTGAGAAAAGTCCTAGAAATTTGTTTAGCTCCTTGACATTTTTGAAAATAGCTTTCATCTAATAAACTTGACATGTTCATTATCTACGTTAAGCAAACCTGCAATAACAAAGCAAAACAGAGATTCAAAAAATATTGTCCTAAATTTTGCAAATATCCTAAATGTCAGAAAAGTTTAACAGATGTTCCAAGAAGAAACTTGCAAAGAGTGGACTAGCTTAGACTTTGGAGAAATTTTTTTGAACATTGGTATAAAAATAGAAGCATCTTTTCAAAAATCATTCTGACTTTTGGTTTTTTAGTGTGAAAAAAATTACACTTCAGTTTCTGATACACAAACAAAATTTGTTGCATTTTTTTTTTCTAAAGATGTCGGAAATTCAGAAATGCTCGTTTCTGAAAGGCTACCCAGTAGAAGTTCAAACAAACTTCGTTCATTTTTCAAATTTAGACTTCCTGACAGGGTTCCTGGATTACCTCAGCAATTAATTACAGGAGTGATAATTTTTTGCTTAAGTTCTTGACATAAAGTTGAAAATTTTTTCCTGGCTAAATTACTCGTGGGCAAGAAATTGAATAAAATAATTTTCTGATATAGAAGCGATTTTTAAATAAAAATCTTATTAAAGAGGAGCTGAACAAATCAACCCAGTTCAAAAATAATTCACTCCGTAAGTAGGACTGCTCGTCTGAACAAAGATAATCTGGGGGAAAACAGTCAATTACGCGGTTGCAAAACATTTTGACCATAATTATGGAAAAACTTGAAATCTTCTTCGAATCGTGAAATCTATTTCGAAACTTTAAATCTATTACGAAATTATTTGCACTGAGTGAACTTGCGCAAGCTTCAGAAAAGTTTTCATGACATATTGGTTCCGAAAAAAATTCAATTTTGGAAGTAATTCAGCACTGGCTACTGTTGCTTTGTCCTCAAACAATCAGAACATATCGAGGACGACCTCGCGCCACATACAATTTAGCGGAGAGTTAGAAAAAAAAATACCTTCTTTCCGCTTCTCAATCTTCAAAAATACTTAGAAAACCAAAATATCAAAAGCTTTTCTTAATGAAAACACTGGCATGGCAAAAACATGCTTCATCAAGAACCAAAAGCAATCACACAAAAAAAATAAGTAAATTAATACAGTAAGTAAATAGAAAGTAAAACAGTCAGTAAATGAATAAAACTGAAACCTTTCTTCCCAGTAAATACAGAAAGGGTAAACTTAAAACAAAGAGAACGCAGCTTAAAAACTACAATGAATCAATTTTTACAGAACTGCAAACCACAGGCAGAAAAGATTCTAATGAAAAAAAGGCAATTATGTTCCCTATAACTTTTGTTTCAAACGCTAATTTCAGTTTTCTTTATTTTTATTGAAATAAGTCTTCTAAGAAATAAAATCCATTTTGGGTTCAAAAAACAAAAACCAAACCATATTCAGTACCTGACTTCTCATTGAAAAAAAAAACACACCGGAAGACAAAGTTCATCCCCAAGCTCTCCGTCATCGGAGCGAAAAGAGTTTAAGATTGGTGATCATTTGTTTTTGGAGCTCATATGACAAAGTTTGTATTTATACATAGTTGATTGCCTGGTGAAAGTAAACCGAAACAAAGTTAATGGAAAACGGAAATCAGATTCAGTGAATTTTCTACTCACAGAATTTAATAATCACCGCGAAGATATCTAAGAAAGTTCTCTCATGTTTTTTTGTTTTCTGCTGTTCATTTATAATTAGCTCAGATGTGTAATTTTTGTTTAACTGATACTTCGTTCATAGGAGTCCTTCCCCGGGGCCATCCCTGGAGCCAGGCTTGGCCACGGAAAAAGCCAATTCAAAATATTTCAATGGTTTATTTGGGTTATCCGGAGAAGACTAAGAGTGTAAAGTTGTTTTTCATTGGGTTTTGTAAGAAAGCAGGCCTGGGCTCGTAATACGCTCCAAGAAAGCCTGAGCAGTGCCTGCAAAACTTTGACTTGGTTTACGCTGGCCAGGCTTGTCCCCAGGGATAGACTCCCATGTACAGGTAATTTATGGTAAGTCACATGAAAAACAACCACAATTCCAATTAGCAAACTGCCTTTTAAAGTCATTCCAGCAGTGTTTACTTTTTGAAATCATCCTCTCACACGCTATGTAAGTACAAGCTGATATTGTTTGTTTAAATTCAGTCCTAAATAATCAAAAAAGCACGCTGCAATTGTATTTGGAACGATTTTTGAAATGGATAAGTTTTCCACTAGCCGTTATTAGCACGAAATTGGTTTGAAGCAAATTGGTCAAATTGGGAATCTTTGAAGCCTTATAAATTTACAAAAAAATTACAGATAAATACTTTTTTCAAATTGTGCTTTGAACAAAGTACTGTTGTGTTATCAAATACCTCTGTAAAATCAACCTTTTAATGTCAAAGGAGAATTTTTTGTTTTTTTTTGTTCAGATTGAAAAATCGGTCTAACTTGAAACCAACAAATATAGAAGCCAGGGTTTTTTTTCAAGGAGTTTGCAAAGTTTTTTAATGGTTTATCTACATTTTTGTAATGAATTTGTAATCAAATTTGTAGAAAAGTTTGCTCTAAAATCATAGCTATTCTTGATCTGATCAAAATGAGTTTCATCTTACCTCTTCAAAAAATAGGAAGAAAGATGATTCCACACAAAACGGGCATTCTAATTTTCATATGTTTACCTTCAAAAATTTAATCTGGACTAAATAACATTTAAAAACAAATTTGTTTTTTGCTTGCTAGTCTTTCCTCTGAAAATTTTTGTTTCGGCAAAAAACTGCTTTGCGGAGACTAAAAAAGTTAGAAAAATTTCTAAAAAAATGCTCTTTCCTGAATTAACTCAAAAGCTACCTAGCAGGTTTCCAGAACTGCTGTTTAAGAATTTTAATCTTAACTTTCCTGACAGGTTTCGTGGACTAAGTCTTCCCTTAATTGATTAAAAAAGTGTAATCTTTATCAGGCCTACTCGCTTGTTTCACTCCCTCGAAATCGGATTATACTTCAGAAACTTCAAATATGTTTTTCTGGACTATGGGACTTTTTTCTGAAAATTGTAAAACGTACTTCAAATCACGACTAAAGCGGCTCTAATATGATATCAGATCTATTTTAAATTTAAGTTATTTAGCTTCTTTTTTGTAACTAATTTTTTTATCCCAGTATCTTAAATTTTTCCGTCACTATACTTTTGAACCTGAATGAGAAAGAAAAACAGAGACCCGATTGAAAGTATCTGAAAAAATTCAAATATCTAAGTGTCAAAAAAATTCAAAATGATTTGCCAAGTTAAAATTTGCACAATTTAGATTTGCTCAAACTTAGGAGAAACTTTTTCTGACACATTGTTGAAGAAGTTAATGCAACTTCTGAAAAACCGTTTTGAATTTTGGTTCTTTAGTGGAAAAATTTAGACAGATTTTTCTATACAAATACAATTTTTTTGTTTACGCTTTTTTTGGAAGTTTTTTTCGTAGAAAAAATTGTCCGTTTCTAGATTTTCTGAAAAGCTACCAGTAGGAGTTCAAACAAGCATCGTTTGTTTTTCAAACTTATGCTTTCTGACAGTGTTCCTGGTTTACCCCCAGCAATTAATTTCAGGAATGACGTTTTTGGTTTAGTTCCTGATAGGAAGTTGACGATTTTTTCGTGGCTATGTAACCCGTGGGCAAGAAATTGAACAAATCTGTTTTTTAGATAAAGAAGTGATTTTTGATTAAAAATCTTGTTAGAGGGGAGCGTCACAAAGCAACCCAGTTTTAAAATAATTAAGTCCGTAAATAATTCTGTTCGGTTGAGTATCCGAAAAAATTTCCTGTGAACAAAGATAATTAAGGGAAACAGTCAATTACTGGTTTGCAATTTTCTTTTTTGCAATAGTAAACAAATTTAATTTTAAAGTTTCTGTGGGGGATCCTATCAAGAGTTCCCGATTGTTTCCGGTGCCTTTAAATTCTTATCAGGAATTCTGAGATTCAAAAAAAATTGTCCTAAATTTTGGAAATATCTTAAATGTCAGAAAAGTTAAATAGATGATCCATGAAGAAACTTGCAATTAGTGGACTAGCTAAAACTTTGGAGAAATTTTTTCAAATTTTGGTAAAGAAATAAAAGCATCTTTTCAAAAATCATTCTGAATTTTGGTTCTTTAGTGTGGAAAAATTTACACTGCAGTTTCTGATACACAAACATTTTTTTGTGCTAACAATTTTTCTCTGAAGTTGTTGGCGTTGATAAAAATTGCTCGTTTTCTGGATTTTCTGAAACGCTAGGAGTTCAAACAAACTTCGTTAAGTTTTCAAATTTAGACTTCCTGACAGGGTTCCAGGATTACCCCAGCAATTAATTACAGGTGTGAAAATTTTTGTGTAAGCTCTTGACATAAAGTTGAAGATTTCTTCCTGGCTATGTAACCCGTGGGCAAAAAATTGAACAAAATTGCTTTTTGTTAGATCTAGAAGTGATTTCTAAAAGAAAATCTTATGAAAGGGGAGCGTCCCAAATCAACCCAGTTCAAAAATAATTAAATCCGTAAGTAGGTCTGTTCGTCTGAGTATTCGAAAAGTTGTCCCGTCAACAAAACTAATCAGGGGAAAACAGTCAATTACGCAGTTGCAATATTTTTTGGCCGCAATTGTAGAAAAAACTTCAGCTGGTACAGTTTCCTAAACTAATTTTTTCCGAATAACACCCAAATTTTTATTACTCAAATGAAATTTTTTTTGGTGGTTTTACTCGCTCGATATTGAAATAAGACTTAAACTTGAAAAGTTTTTTTTCCTCCACGCAGAGACAATTTTTCGGAAATTGAAATTTTTTTCAAATCGTGAAATCTACTTGAAATCAAATGATGGACGAGCTCTTAAACTTCAAGGGTTTCTAGTATTGTGTATCAAGGATAATGACCAGCGCCGAAAAGAACATTTGCTAAATGGACCCTGAGTTGGGCGTGGATCAAAGAGACTGGCTCCACATGGGTTTTGTTTGTTTGCCCAACCACGTTGAAATCATTTATTTTTCGATGCTGATTCAGTTTGGCTAAAAGCATTTCAAAGGCAAGAACAAAGCAGTCTATCAACGGCAACTTGAACTTTTCTGACGCTTCAGAAAGTCTGCAATGCGAGGCGAAAAACTTTTGTTATCGTTTTTTGATGGTTCTTTAGAGCTGTGTTTGTAGAAAAAAAAGCTTCTTTCGGAAATCATCGACTGCAAAAAAGCTGACTAAAATTGTCTATGTTACACTGATCGAGTTTTTAGGCACCTAGAGTGACTCAATTTATACGGAATTAGCAGCAATGGGCCAATCAAATCAACTTACATCCTGCGGGAGAGATTCAAAATTTTACTGGTACATCGGATTGCTTCAGCAATTTTATCTTTGAAGGCCATCTTTGTCTATCAAAGATGAAACCAAATAAGAGAAACAAAAAGATCCTACGATCGAGTTTATGAATCACATGAAGGATTAATCTCAACCGAGGAACGAGATATCACGGTGGCGGAGATCTTCTTGTAATTGAAACTCTCCAAGAGATGCCTGAAAATCAAGATGTGAAATTCAATTGTAAGGAAACGCGAAAAAAATATTGGCCACAAATTTTTTCACGTCATGAGGGCACTCGCAACGCAGAAATCAGTTTGAGTTTTTATCTGTCAGAAACCCACATAATAACTCCATTTAAGCAAACTTCAATTCTGATTGATCAGGACCCTACTAACTGTGAACTAGTTAACGGGAATTTTTTAAACTAGAAATTATGACTAGATACTTTTGTCGCTTCTGCATTCAATTTATTTGATTTTGCTTGATGCATTTTGCAAGAACCTTGACTAGCGATCATATTTTGCGTACAATTGACATATCGTATGCTCTTTGCTTGCAGATTTCGAGCTACGCAAAAGATATCAAAAAAGATACCGGTTAACTTAAGATAACTTGATATAAAAAAATTGGTCGTGGTATTGTTTCTTTTTGATAATATGGAAATCCGAGCAAAGTCAAAAAGACTGTTTAGTGTAACACAGAAACAGAAGAAAACGGCATTTTAAAGTAAATTCAACTAAACTTAATCAAATGAGTCTTCATGTTTTACAGTGAAAAAGATCTAAAGCTTATTTCTGGCTCAAAAATTTCTGTAGGATAATTTTCAAAGTTGATCATTACTTTTCTGTGGGAATAAAAAAAGACACCACAATTCTTCTCTCTTCACAACTTCAGACAAAATCAACCTGACTTACACTACTCTTCTGACGGTAGAGCTTTTTTCCATCATCTCTGACCAGTGAAACGCATGTATTTGATTAACACCCATTCTTTTGCAGTATATATATACTTACTGAGTTGAGCCGAAATAGTTTCTATTAAAACAAGCAAATGTACATTTTTTGTGCATTTTCTATTTTTTTTTCGATTATTTTGTAATTGAAAAAATAATTAAGAGGAAGATAGGGACAAATTTGAAGATTTTTTTTTAATGCAAACGCGTTCAAACATCTTTAAACACCAATAATCTATAAGAACCTAGTTTTCTTGCGCGTACACACGTCTGGTCAGTTTCGTCTTCCTGTTTGAAGCAAAAAACAGAGAAATAGTTTAAAATTTATTTCGGGTTTGCTACACCTGACCTCACAAAGTGGGCTAGGAGCCAAAAATTATCGCTCGTGAAGCCTTTGTAACACAAAACATAGATCAAATTTCAGCCTAATCAACAGTGACTCATTAAGCTAAACGTTCCAAAAATTGTTTCAAAGAATAAAAGACTATCTTGATCTTCAGTATTAGTAGTTTGCCCACCAGTAACGCTGGGGGAGGGAATGAGTAGGGCAATGATCATGAGCAAAAAAGTTCTCGCGTTTAATAATGATTTTTTGACCATAGGCATGAACATCAAACTTAATCAGCATCATAAATGATTTCGAAAAACATCTGGCTAGTTCAAGTGTTGCCTTGCCTCATTATATGTTGTATGACTCAACAAACCCACGTTGCATCGACTTATATCTCATTTACAGTTTGTTTTTCGATCATTTGTACGAATTTTAAAATTGTTCAGCATCGTAAGCTATGGATGAAAAATTAAAATTTGTTCAAAATTTGTTTCATTATACGTAGTATACATAATCCAAATCAAATTATTTTATCATCAAAAATTATGGATTTTTGAGCACGGGTTTTGTAACAAAAACTGCTCAACATCGAAATCTATAGTAGTAGAAGAAAGAGTCGATCAAGGGGTGGGGGAAGGGGTGTTTTGGAGCTCTATTTTGCCGATGCTTGCGTTTCTTAGCTTACTTCTACGATTTGTGATATGTAAGGGCTATCTTGTCCTGCAAAATTCCGGTATAGTAAGTTTCAGATGGTAAGTTTCAGAAAATTTTTGAAAAATTTTTGAGTTTTACTTGCAAATACATTTTTTCCTTGAATTTTTTTTCTCGAATAACCGAAAAAAAATATTTTGGATGGTATGTTTCAGATGGTAGGTTTCAGAAAGTTTTTTTGAAATTTTCTTAAGTGTTGTTTGCAAGTACATTTTTATCTTGAAAAAAATTTTAATTCATGAAAAATCAGAACATTTTTATTTGGATGGTAAATTTCAGATGATAGGTTTCGAGAAAAAATGAGTTTCGATTTAGAATATGGGTTCATAAGCTAAAATATCACCGAACAATTTTTCTTTCAAAAAAAGTTTTTCAAATTTTTATTTCATCTTATTTATATTACCTCAGGTTAACTGGGGAATATTGACAAAAGGTGATTATCTTTGACATGTTAATTAATCCGCTATACGGGATATCAGGGGAACCTTGACAGCTCCTCACGGTTGATTACTTTTATATCCCTTTTAATTTTTTATTCCCCAGGCTATCTAGAGAAAAGATGACAGCTCCACTATACTTATTACTTTTATGAATTATTTTATCTTTTTTCAAAAAATTATCCCCACGGAGTTAAGTAAGCGTGAATTGCTTTCTTGAGAGATCAAAACTTTAATTTTCTTTAAAACATTGCAATACATCCAATCAAAACTGCATGGACTTTTCATTGGAGCTAAGTTATAAATATGCAAAAAAAGTTCAAGTTCAGTCCAATCAGATGTTTTTTATGCAGTTCTCATTCTTACCTAAATTTATTTATTCTGTCATAATTCTTGCTACGGTTAATTTCAGTTCTCTCTAATCACTTTGTCTTTAATCTTCGAAAAAATTTTCTAAAGTTTCTGAAATTTCCAAAAAAAATTTTGATCCAAATTTGTCAATTGCTCTGCCCGGTAAAGGTATACACTGAGAAAGATTAAGTGTGATAAATCTTTTTGTGTATGATATTTTCTATGATAGTTTTTCTACCTTTCTCAGAGTAAACTTTCTAAGAAGATTATACAATTTACTAGAAGTTGGTTACGATTTTCGTAAATTTATCTATCGTATCATTATTTCTCTCAATTGGGGGACTACAACATCCATATTTCATCATCATTCTCCGTGTGTCTAACCAAAAGGTTTAATGGCTAAGATGCTTTTTTGTAACAAAAAAAATTGGGATTTTGAAGAGTTTTTATACATCAATAAAAACATTTCACTGCACCGTATAGTATATTTACTGCAAAAAATTCACTTACAAAAAAAGTGCACTTTTACATAAAATTACTTATGAAACTTAAAACATCGACATCATGGACATTATTCAAGTTCTTCTCGAAGAGTTTAAAAAGGAGAAATGCTGAAAAAATTGCGTAAAGACACAAAACTTATCAGTTATTTGTAGCTTTCGAGGAACCAGTCTTCGATACTTTTTCGACAAAAAGGAGTAAACTGATCACTTTCTACCCAATGAATCAGTTTTTAGTAAGTTTTATCTATTCGAGCAATCATGATCCAGTGTTCTCCTCTATCATTGCTTGGGGCTGAGTTAATAATTGCAAAAGAATATTTTGTTAGTTGAGGTACTTTATCAGAGGGGTAAGATCCCATGTACTCGATCCTGAGTTCAGGAAATCTTTCAATGAATTGCAGAAATGAAAAAGTATCTATCTTTGCAATTGTAAGCTGATTTACATCTAACAACCATGAAACTGATAGTTTGATTGGACGATTTAGGATAAAAAAGTATGAATAATGACTTAAACGCATTTAGGTACTGATCAACAAATTTTGCTTTATGTACTGCTTTTTCTTTTTTGAAAGCATCAACCAAACTTCCCTTAAATAATTGAAGCTTTAATCTGAGGCGGGTGTCACGCATATCCAAGTAAAGATTACGATCAGTTCCAAATTCAAACTCGATACTGCTTTCATCCAGAGAAGTACTGGTAAATACTTCTAGTGTGTAAAATGAAATATTTGTTTACAAAACAAGGGGTTCATCAAAAATAGCAAGAGAAGAAGTTGTGAAAGATCCGTACCAAAAACGAGTACCTTGATATATACTCATTTTATTTTGTCAAAAATGACGTTGCAAAAGCGACGTGTTTTCGAACAACTTTTTTGACAAATGGCTCTTCTTGTTATATGCTTGGAATTCCACTTGGAATTCCACTTCTCCCAAGAGTTTGTGCAAGAGCACCAAAATCACTTCCACGCGGTCTTGCTTGTCCACAAAAAATATTCAAATTACTCGAGTTTTTAGTAACTTTTTCGTATAAGCCATAATTCAAAAATTGTTATCCGAAATCCCGCGAAACAAGAGAACAACTGATTTCGAAAAACATCTGGCTAGTTCAAGTGTTGCCTTGCCTCATTATATGTTGTATGACTCAACAAACTCACGTTGCATCGACTTATATCTCATTTACAGTTTGTTTTTCGATCATTTGTACGAATTTTAAAATTGTTCAGCATCGTAAGCTATGGATGAAAAATTAAAATTTGTTCAAATTTGTTTCATTATACGTAGTATACATAATCCAAATCAAATTATTTTATCATCAAAAATTATGGATTTTTGAGCACGGGTTTTGTAACAAAAACTGCTCAACATCGAAATCTATAGTAGTAGAAGAAAGAGTCGATCAAGGGGTGGGGGAAGGGGTGTTTTGGAGCTCTATTTTGCCGATGCTTGCGTTTCTTAGCTTACTTCTACGATTTGTGATATGTAAGGGCTATCTTGTCCTGCAAAATTCCGGTATAGTAAGTTTCAGATGGTAAGTTTCAGAAAATTTTTGAAAAATTTTTGAGTTTTACTTGCAAATACATTTTTTCCTTGAATTTTTTTTTCTCGAATAACCGAAAAAAAATATTTTGGATGGTATGTTTCAGATGGTAGGTTTCAGAAAGTTTTTTTGAAATTTTCTTAAGTGTTGTTTGCAAGTACATTTTTATCTTGAAAAAAATTTTAATTCATGAAAAATCAGAACATTTTTATTTGGATGGTAAATTTCAGATGATAGGTTTCGAGAAAAAATGAGTTTCGATTTAGAATATGGGTTCATAAGCTAAAATATCACCGAACAATTTTTCTTTCAAAAAAAGTTTTTCAAATTTTTATTTCATCTTATTTATATTACCTCAGGTTAACTGGGGAATATTGACAAAAGGTGATTATCTTTGACATGTTAATTAATCCGCTATACGGGATATCAGGGGAACCTTGACAGCTCCTCACGGTTGATTACTTTTATATCCCTTTTAATTTTTTATTCCCCAGGCTATCTAGAGAAAAGATGACAGCTCCACTATACTTATTACTTTTATGAATTATTTTATCTTTTTTCACAAAATTATCCCCACGGAGTTAAGTAAGCGTGAATTGCTTTCTTGAGAGATCAAAACTTTAATTTTCTTTAAAACATTGCAATACATCCAATCAAAACTGCATGGACTTTTCATTGGAGCTAAGTTATAAATATGCAAAAAAAGTTCAAGTTCAGTCCAATCAGATGTTTTTTATGCAGTTCTCATTCTTACCTAAATTTATTTATTCTGTCATAATTCTTGCTACGGTTAATTTCAGTTCTCTCTAATCACTTTGTCTTTAATCTTCGAAAAAATTTTCTAAAGTTTCTGAAATTTCCAAAAAAAATTTTGATCCAAATTTGTCAATTGCTCTGCCCGGTAAAGGTATACACTGAGAAAGATTAAGTGTGATAAATCTTTTTGTGTATGATATTTTCTATGATAGTTTTTCTACCTTTCTCAGAGTAAACTTTCTAAGAAGATTATACAATTTACTAGAAGTTGGTTACGATTTTCGTAAATTTATCTATCGTATCATTATTTCTCTCAATTGGGGGACTACAACATCCATATTTCATCATCATTCTCCGTGTGTCTAACCAAAAGGTTTAATGGCTAAGATGCTTTTTTGTAACAAAAAAAATTGGGATTTTGAAGAGTTTTTATACATCAATAAAAACATTTCACTGCACCGTATAGTATATTTACTGCAAAAAATTCACTTACAAAAAAAGTGCACTTTTACATAAAATTACTTATGAAACTTAAAACATCGACATCATGGACATTATTCAAGTTCTTCTCGAAGAGTTTAAAAAGGAGAAATGCTGAAAAAATTGCGTAAAGACACAAAACTTATCAGTTATTTGTAGCTTTCGAGGAACCAGTCTTCGATACTTTTTCGACAAAAAGGAGTAAACTGATCACTTTCTACCCAATGAATCAGTTTTTAGTAAGTTTTATCTATTCGAGCAATCATGATCCAGTGTTCTCCTCTATCATTGCTTGGGGCTGAGTTAATAATTGCAAAAGAATATTTTGTTAGTTGAGGTACTTTATCAGAGGGGTAAGATCCCATGTACTCGATCCTGAGTTCAGGAAATCTTTCAATGAATTGCAGAAATGAAAAAGTATCTATCTTTGCAATTGTAAGCTGATTTACATCTAACAACCATGAAACTGATAGTTTGATTGGACAATTTAGGATAAAAAAGTATGAATAATGACTTAAACGCATTTAGGTACTGATCAACAAATTTTGCTTTATGTACTGCTTTTTCTTTTTTGAAAGCATCAACCAAACTTCCCTTAAATAATTGAAGCTTTAAACTGAGGCGGGTGTCACGCATATCCAAGTAAAGATTACGATCAGTTCCAAATTCAAACTCGATACTGCTTTCATCCAGAGAAGTACTGGTAAATACTTCTAGTGTGTAAAATGAAATATTTGTTGACAAAACAAGGGGTTCATCAAAAATAGCAAGAGAAGAAGTTGTGAAAGATCCGTACCAAAAACGAGTACCTTGATATATACTCATTTTATTTTGTCAAAAATGACGTTGCAAAAGCGACGTGTTTTCGAACAACTTTTTTGACAAATGGCTCTTCTTGTTATATGCTTGGAAGTCCACTTGGAATTCCACTTCTCCCAAGAGTTTGTGCAAGAGCACCAAAATCACTTCCACGCGGTCTTGCTTGTCCACAAAAAATATTCAAATTACTCGAGTTTTTAGTAACTTTTTCGTATAAGCCATAATTCAAAAATTGTTATCCGAAATCCCGCGAAACAAGAGAACAACTCGGGTGATTCCTATGTACACAAAAGGAATTTTTTCACCTGTACTGTCTCTTAGTTCTTTCTTGATACTATGGAAAGAACTTTTAACAGTTTTTCAACGTGTAGTTTCGTAATGGATTGATAATTCATGTACTGTCCTGCAGAACTTATATCTCCGTTCTTCACTTTGGAGATAAATGGAATACAACGCAACTTTTTGTATCACCGAATATGTTATATTCTATAATTTCACTATATATCATCAAAGAAAGTATTCTTATAATGTGGAACTTTTCCTTTCATTTTTATTCTTGTTTGATTTTGCTCTAAATCACAATCAAAAATGTGACTTAATTCAGAACTTTGAATAATAAACAATGATTGACTCTCAGGTAAATGAATGGCAACTTCTTATATAATTTTATCTACTGATATATAGATTCCGTTATATTCAAAAGCTTGAGCACCTAGCTGTTCTCGACTTTTGTTGTTCATGGCTACAACTATATCAACAATACTTGGATACAAACTTCTTTCAAGGTTCATCGGTACAACCTTTCTTTTCTCCTCAGAACTTTCTCTACGATCTACGAATGTAAACTTTCCCTCTGTAACTTTTTGGTTAAAAAAAGGGTATGATATTTCTGAAAAAGCAACCTCCCATTCTCCTTTCAAATGTATTTGTTCCAGTAGAAAGTGTGTAAAAGAACTAAGACTATTATTCGGATAACAATTAAAAGAAGCGTTGGAAACTACCTGAAAAGTAAAAGAATCCATGACAACTGATTGATAGAAATTTAGTTTAAAAAACGGTTTTTTTATTCTGAACAATTTCTCAGCTCTTTTTCATAAAATTTCCCGAGATTTTCTTACTTTTCGAGATCTTTGATGATGTATTTTTGTAGATATTGCCGAAATTTCAAAAATTTTATCTGTAAACTGTGGCTTGTATCCTTCTCGGAACGTAACATCATTTTTTGAAATTCTCATACATTCCTCAACTTTTGAATTTTGGTTTACTATATATCATGAACGATTTGTTGTAAAAAATTGATATAAAATCTCTATTTTTCACATCTTTCGGAGATGTTCCAATAGAACGATTGTTACGACAGTTCAATGTAGAAATAAATTGCTGCAATTTGGGAACAAATTTTTCATCATGATTCTTCACCACTTCGAGGTAACGATATATTTAAAGTTTTGAAGACTAATTTGATCTCTCTAAAAATACAGCTTTTGCTTGGCTCATTTTTGCATAAAGTTCAATGTCTTTCTCTTTGCAAAACTTTTTAAAAAATCCCCATACTCTATTCGTTTAACAACCCAAAACTTTCTTTGAGAAATCATTTTTTTGAAAACTTGTAGAGTGTCTTTGGAATACTTGGTTTTTCTCGTTTGAACTCTGACAAAACTCAAAAAAAAATCTACAGCAACTAATAAACACTTGACTCCATTGTTTTGACTAGTCAACTTGTCTACAAAAACCAAGTCCATACAACAGATTTCATTAATATATTTTGAAAAAGCTCAAAGTCTTTGACAACGCCTGATTGGTGGACCAATTTTTGTATACGATGTCATGGTTTGTTAGAACTTTTCTACTTTCTTTTTTGATAAACCACTCACTTTACTCAAGTTTTGAATAGAACCGTACGCAGCTCTACCCCAAGAATACAATCTGTTTAGTCTTTCCTTTTCATATTTTGAAATTGATCCAAGCTTCTCTGTCTTTTGGGTTTTGCCTTCTTGTTACTTACAAATTTAGGTGGGAGTTGAGTTGCTTCCAAAATAGTAAAGAAAGTATTCGGAAAATTGGCGTTTTTTCGCTTTAGTGAACACACAAAGTCTACAATAGATTCTTTTTTATCTCGGTTATCTTATATGAAATTATTTGATCGGCTGAGTTTAATTCCAGGAGATTTCAAAATAAAGCGAACTGGTTGTCTTTTGTTACTTGTTTTCAACCTCGCATCTAAAGCACTGTAAGCAGAATCAAATTTTTGATATATTCTCCTCTTTTTCTTGTTTTTGTTCCAATTTTAGTTTTCTTGGAAGTGTACTTCGTGATTGATAAACTGAGTTAAGAATTAAAACAACCTGTTTTATACTATGTCAACCGTTTATTGGCAAAAAGAGGGATGATAGATAACAATTGTAACACTTTAGTTGAAATTAAAATATTTTTTTTTTGTGTAGAGGAGATCACTTTTGTTTTAACTGTGTTTTTCTTTTCGATTTTTTACTACGTCTTCTCTCCGAAGATCTCGAAGCTCTTCTTTTAGTAGGTTTACTAAAAACTCAGATTTTCAGAAACTGAATGAAATCTTTTGGACAATTGAGTGATTAAGAATGAATTGTTTTCGTAGTCTTAGGGACAGTTTTTGAAATATTGGGAGAATAGAGAAGTATTGTGTACTCATCGTTCAAAAGTTTTGTCTCTACTCTAGCTGGTAAGTAAAATTTTGTTAGAACTGAACCACTATTAGATCAATATCTAAGTGAATCAACTGTTCTTGGGGTTAAATCAATAAGTAAAGGATCATACGGAACTGATGTTGCATCTTGATACCACTCTTTTAATTTAGATCCTAGACCTAACTGTTGACTTAAAGGTATTGATTTGTGAAACATATCTCGGCGACTTGAACAAGACTATGTGTGTATTTTGAAACTCTATATCTCATTTTCCAGATCCACTTGGTCGAACTAGGGAAATAAATACTCGTTCTTTGGTAGAGATTTTTTTTCATAGCTTTGAAGAAGGTAGAATACAACCGACTGCACTTGATAAGATAGCTCTCCAAACTTTCGTTTCTTCAAATGTTTTGGATAACATAACTCGAACAATTGCACATACCAGCGTCAAAACTATAACAAAAAATGGCGCAAAAAAAATTAAAAACGATCTATTACATGTACGTCCAAACAGTTTCCATAGTTTATGTTCAAGATTTTCTTCATCAAAAAATTTTTTTCCAAAATTACGGGCTTTTATATTGATCGACCATCCAGGAAGAAAAAGTTGACAACGAATTTGGTTAAAATTTAAAAAGGTAGTACATTAAGATTATTATGATTTTTATTCTGCAAAAAAAATCGAGTCAATGTTCTGTAAGAAAATGCTTTTCTCTCTGCATAGTGTAGTG